>NC_142620.1:17931363-18234393 GCF_059453375.1 Lepisosteus platostomus
TTGGACAATAACTCAGAATACTTTTATATTATTATAAAGTATACTGTATATTATTATCCCAAACCAGAATACTTCACAGAAAATTCTGTTAAAGCTATGATACAACCATACATAATCTCTAATTTTTTCATTGCCTGCTGTTGTTCTAATGGTCATTCCATATTTTCATTTTAAATAAAGAATCACAGCTAGTATGCACAGACCATTTATTTAGTGGGCCTTGCTCAACAGTTTTACATACTTTCTTTTAAAGCAATAATTTTAAATTAATAATGTTCAATGTGTCAGCACCCCAGGCCAAACAGCAACAGTGTGGACCAGCACTGAGCAGCAGGGGGGAAGATGACCAGATGTTCCAAGCAGAAAGAAAAATATTCTACTAAGACTTTTTATAAAAACGCCACAATATCCTTCAGAAATAAGTAAAGTTCTCTCATAATGCCAAAGGTTATAATTTACCATCTGTTGTTAAATGCATTGGCTTCGCTGTACACAGTAGCCCTTATTGGAGATGACAATTGCACTTTCTTTACTTATTTATTTTGAAAGAAAAGGAATACACTGCACATAGCAACATACTACACCTGGCTTTAGTCATTATGAGGTGTAAAGTGAGCATTAGATGCTAAAGGATGACTATTCCTTTTTGATGTTCTGTTTTGTGTCATAAACAGATGTTAATGGTTGATACATTTTTACATGGGCACAAAACAGTATAAGTTCTTTAAATGAAAAAATGTTAATTTAAAATGAACTGCATACTCACTTTGCAAACAGCGATACAAAAAGCAGTATTTGCAGTGTCATGCCAGAATGAAAGGGCATTAAAGAAGTATGATATGACAGAACAAAGACAAACATACAGTATATTTCCCCTACACATTTAGTCACATATGACATAAAAATAATACAGAGGCCTTTCCATTGCAGTGGTTTTGGGTATATAAATTCCAGGATGAAGTATTTAGAGTTTAGTGCTGATATCAGTGTGACAATTTAAGTTTAATCTTCCATATTTACTTGAATAATTTGGAATGACTGAAATGTAAATATTCAAAATAAGATCCATTAAAGTGTGATTTTATCAGAGTGATTATGCAAAGTTTACGCCTCCAGAAATGAATCAGAACAAATAATTATTTATGATTTTGTTTTTAAATATTTGTGTTTCTTTATTTGCTGATTTGCCTCCATTCCAAACAGTTTGCCCTTTACTTTGGGTTTATGGCCACTTTTAGCACAGCTGGAATATTCAAAATCCTAGTGGTATTAAATAAACTGCAAGGGGCTTAGTGGCATTACAGGGATATGTTGGTGTGGATTTGCAAACAACAGAAATTGTTCTCTGAATGCAGATATGTCTAATTAAACTATTTTCCTGAGCATTTTTTTTTTTTTTTTTTCATGTGATAGACCAGGGCTCTCATACCTTTTAGGATAGAGGATCCCATCTCCAGAAATCCCTCTCAATAAAGACATCCAATAAACAGTCAGACTGAAGTGTGTAATTATATTATATAATGTGACAATTAATTGTTAGGTTTTGCAGATGCACTTTGTAAGATTAGGGGTCCCAGGTCCCTGCTAGTAAATTTGTCTTAACACAAGAATGGTTGTTACAGTTTAGGTCGTTCTTGTGTTCAGAAGATCGGTGTTTTGTGCTGTTTGTCTCATAGTTTTTTTTTTAAATTGTATTTGTATGGTAAGAGACCAGCTGTTTCAGTTAAAGCGAATCCTACAATGGGTAGTCAAGGCAGGCTGAATGTAAGCTTCAGTTTTCTGAAAGTTGTTCAACTGAATAATAAATTACAAAATGTTTCCCAGTAATATACTGTTTTTCCTATACATCCAATAAATTATATAAAGATATGAAACATATATGCAGAAATGTGGCCACTTGAACCTTTGAAAATAGAGGATCACAAAATAAGCCCAGAGGTTCTGAATAACTATGGGATAGAAGTGCATGCATTTGTAATGTTTACCTCTTGTTCAGCAGGAAAAAATTAATCCACAGGGGGCCTTCATATTCAAAACAGGCCTTTGTCTAATCTCCACAGTGTGCTGGTTACCAAACTTCTGTGCATAAATGTGGAGCATGGGCAGAAAAGGTTATTAAAAAATTTAAAAGTCAAAGCAAGCCTCCTGTGAGTTGTGTAGTCTTTGCTTTTTCTGCCTTCTTTTTCAACAAGACCCCAGAGGGTTCCAGCATGCATTCACAGCAGCAGAAAAGCCTGGCCTTGAAGCAAAAACAACACTCATCGTTTTGTCAAACAAAGTGCTGGAAGTGAAGACTTAAAAGCAGAACAGAAGTGTTTAAGAAAACCCATCTTCTAACAGGCAGCTATAATCTTGAGCAAACAATAGCTCCCCCTCCTCCCAATTCCCAAATGCAGATGAACTCTATTACAATCTCAGTTTAACTTTACTGTCCATTGGAAATGCTCTTCCTTATGCAGTTCTTACATTTTTTTCATCAGCATCACTCTTGAAAGAAGTGAAGGGGTAGCTTGTTGTACAGTGTAAGAGGGGAGGAGCAGATTGCTGTTTGTCTGGGTTTGGCAACGTGCAAAGAATGCCGAGATCTCACTAGAGCAGGAGGGATCTTGTTCAAAATCTTTGGTTAAGTGTTTTTTTTAAAGTAATTTACCCGCATTCCGTTGACAAGCATTCTACCTTTTTTTTCTGAGATTCTGTCTTAAGATGAGAAGAAAAAATGTTTTACTCCTGCTTCTTTCTTTTTTCTTGAGTCAGTTATTTTGTTATAAAATGACTTAGTAGGCTGGTGTCTAGAGATGTTGTGTTGTTCCTACCAAGGTACTAAATAATTTGACAATAAAATAGTTGAAGGTCCAAACCAAAACTGGGACCATTTCTTGTTGATCTCTTCAGCAGCTGGAACCATTTTTTGTTCTTAGATTTTGTCAGTGACTGTAAGAAAACTAATTTAATTTTGAGATTGAGGACACTGGATCACTGACCACACCCACAATCGCTAACTGAGTACTAGCAAATGAATTAAGTGGAATATTTAAGAATGTCCCAAAAATATCTTCAACCCCTGCTTCACCTCTTGGGGTGTGCTTTTCCATAGTGAGGTAATAATTATGCATTTATTTATTTATTTATTGTGGTTCTTTTTTGCCATACCTGCATCAGAGATAAAAGCACTAGTGCTTACGGCTTCCAGTATGCCTGGTTTATTTTTTCTAATAAATCCTACTAAATATCTGGAAAGATTCCAGTGGTTGTAAATGTATTCAGGTATTTTTAATTAGAAAGGAGTTTGAGTTGGTGTGCATGCATAAATTCGTAGTAATGTCTCTGGTGAGATGTGAAACCTGACAGAGGAAATGCTGCACAGCTCTTCAATTGTTGCAGAAGATTTGACTGCAGGCAACAGTGTTAGCCATAGTGAGATAATACAAAAACAGACAATATTCTCAACTTCTTTCCCTTACTGTGCTTCCTCAGAAGTAACTCTTGTCACAAAAGATATAGAAGTACTCCTGGTCCTTTTATTTCATTTTTAAACATTCAAATGATTTGTCTGTTCAGAGTTTTGCTGTGCACATACAGTATTTCCATTTCTTCAACAAAACTGTCAAAAAGTAATTTCTTTATCAGACAGTTTTCTGAAGAATGCAATCATGCTAACTCGCAATGGCAGTGAGCCTTATGCAAGCAATTATAATGAGCTCCCGTTACAAAGTGCCCCTATGTCTTTCCTATAGATTAAGATCCATCATCTCTTTTTGCTCTGTGAGAGGTACAATTTCCATGGTGTGTGCTTGTCTCAACGCTGTTCACCTTTCACTGCCTCGGGCTGAGAGATTACACTCTCTTTACAAAGTCACTCAGCATTTTGTATCATTCTTTTGGAGGAGCACAAAGCATATTAATCATTGTCATAATCAGGCTGTATAAACTGTACCCATAAACAGTTTGAGAATGTCACAACACACAGAAGCCATTATCTGTGTAGTACCTTGGGACAGCAGACAAAGAATACTAGATTCACCTCAATGGACAGCTGTTTCTGAAAGCAGAATGTATCTCTTTTGTGTCAATGAAATATTCTCCCCACTTCTTAAACACTGAGCAAGGAGCTGAAATAAACATTTTGTTAAAAGAATCGGTTGGTTCTTCTCAGTGAGGTTGCCTCCCTGTTTTGTTAATTGTGGGCTAGTTTCAGACAAATTTTTAGCAATAATATTTTCTCATATTCTTCACAAAGTTCAACTCCCAGGACATTTAATAAATGCATTAGGTGATATGAACACAAGACTGCCACAATCTGATGCTTCTGTGAACCGATGACAGTATGACTGATCAGAAATAAAGAAAGTGTGCTTGGGGGTGCTCGAGTTAATGCAAGGAGAGCTGGGGGTGTTGAATGGAGATGTCTAAACAAGCTGAAAAGGCCTCTTTGTGATTGTGAACAAGAAAGCAAAGGTAATTAACTGGCAAGCTGACAAACAGATTGATAGATAAATGGATGTACAGTACACACACAGTTGTGCAGACCAGAGAACATTTTTATGTGGTGGAATTTTCAAACACTGTTTTACAAACATATCAATGCAAAAAAACAAATGGTATGTTTCTTATAAGGAGACTCCTGTATTTTGGAGTATGGGACAGCTGAGAATTTAAATTTAATTGGAAGGTTGAATCCTTTGTTTGTTGAGGTTTTTATGTAACTTACAAAGGACCTATAAAACATATCAATAAATTTAAAACCTCTGTGTTAAGTAAAAATGAGTCAGTGGGCTGGAAAATGCAAAGATTCTGCATTCAAATTCCTGGCGCAGCTCTATTTAATTACATGAAATAAGTCTCTTTAAATGCATTCATTTAGGTAGTCCTTCATTATTTTCAGTGCATATGAGGGGATCACTCTTTGGGGGATAGTTCCATTACGATAGTATCAATCGAAGCAACAAGGTAATTGAATGACACTAATTTTGGTCTTCAGAACACGACAGTCACTCAGGTGTGCACTGATACAATTTGACTACTGTTAGCTTCTGCTGCTGCTTCAAGGCCAGAAATAATATTACAAACAGTTAGACATCATGCAGAGGTAGAAACATATCTGATTTCACTAAAAGTAGTATAATTTAACCTAACCAGCTTCCATGGGTTAATTGGATATGTCTGTGTCTTACTTTGTGATAACAAAGGGATTATACTTAATTGTTTCTGACTTCTGTTTTTAAATGTGCTGAAATATCTCAACCCCCCCTGTGATATTAAGTTCCACCAGCACTGAACACCTTTTTTCTTTGATGGCTGAATGAGAGCTGCAGTTTTTCACAATGAATAATGACCCTGTCACTGTAATGAAAGGAATTCCCTAGGTAGCAATATTGGAACTGTTTACCACCCCTCCAGATACAAACGTCACCTAGGAATCTAAACAGCAAGACATTGACGCTTATTTTGTCTTACTTCCAGTTATATTTTGGGTTTTTTTCCTCGTAAAACTAATTCAGAAATGTTGAAAATTGTAAGCATCAGCTGCATTTTTCTAGACAATGTGGCAAACAAAATGCACTTTATCCGAAGCAAATCTTTTCTTACTTATATTTTCTGGTGTTGTCCCTATTTCTATAAATCTATTTAATTGCATTGTCTTTGCCTTTTTGTTGGAAGATGTCTCTGACATTCACCACATAAAAGTTTTTTGAAAGGACTACGTTCTTTCATCTATAAGCTTTTGAGTTTTCAAGAAAGTTCCATATCGCAGTCTCATGAATCAGAATTGACATGGTGGTGTGAAAGATTGCTTCACAGCTCTTGGGTCCTGAATTTGATTCTGACCCAGGATAATTAGGAACTCAAAGTCACTAGGTTATAATAATTGTTATAAAATAGTTACATGTCTTGCTTTCATGGAAACGAAATTCTTTATGACAGTTTAAATGCTTACTTGCTCCAATATCTTGTTTTCTATAGAAATGGTCACTAGATTTGAAAGTCTTTCTTGTGACATTGTAGACCTTAAGTAGTTTTTAATACATTTTAATTTGGAGAAGCTACGTTCTTCACTGGTGACCGATATTGGCAAAGTTAAATATATCCTGAGAGCTACAAAAGTATTCGGAACTGTGTCTGGTAAATTATTGCTGCAAATATATTGCAATACTTCCAGGGGAGTCATACTAGATTTTAGAAAACAACTTAAGGTTTTTAGTTCCTCATACATCGATGTCCCATCAATATTACATTCCTTACTATTTTTATCAGTCAATTTCAACTTTAAATTTTTACATTGTTGCAGTAGTTCACGTTCATCGTAATTCTTCAAATTACGTATGTCAGAACACTGAAAAGGTCATGATATTCTGTCAGTATTGTAAACCTTTCTTTTAAAGATGATATTGTTGGATCCAATATTGGAAAAAAAGAAATTGATTTTGAAATTTAGTTTTGGATCATAGATGGGCTGATCGTGGGATTTGTAGTTGAAATTAGTCTTCTTCCTCCTTTTCGTAGTATTTTCTACGTTGGAGAAGTTGGTGTCAATGTCAAGAGTCTCTGCAATTTGTTTAGCATCAATAATATATTTTTCAGAAACATCAACGCTTCGTTTCTCATTCTACGAATGTGAATGGCACCCTCTTAGATGTGGTGTCCTTGTGCAGTGCACAACCTGAACAACCTTACGCGGCAGGCCAGGCAGTGATCCTTACCATGCATTACCTACCTTACCTGCGCAGTTTTCTGCTTGAAAGCACATCGGGGTAACACCCCTACTCTTTTCGAGAAATACCCAGGACCATGAACACAATGACCATGAAGAGTCAGGACCTCAATTTTAAGTCTATTCTGAATGATGGCACCATTTCTACAGTATAGTGTCCCCATCACTATACAGGGGCATTAGGACCCAGACAGACCACAGGGTGAGTGCTCCCCACTGTCCCACAAACAACTCTTCTAGCAGCAACCATAGCTTTCCCAAGAGAATTCCCATCCAGGACCTGGCCAGGCTCACACCTGCTTAGCTTTAGTTGGCTTTAGTTTAGCAGTTGTAAGTTGAAGGGTGATATATTAAGAGAATTTTCATTAAAATTTTCATTAAAACGTATGAAAAAAGTGTTAAATTCTATGAAAACTATAAACAAGTGGAGTCTGTTTTTATAATTGAAACAGTTCTTTGTTCCTGCAATTCAACAAAATCATTTGGTATTTAACTGTTTCATATAAGGGTGGAATATATCCCTCTCAAACTGAATGTCACAACCAGCTTTAAATTTTTGGCCATCACCAAGCTTGTGTCTTATACACACTTGAATTAATAGAGGAGTTAGAATACCTCACGGCATTGTCTCACTGTTCCTGCAAACGCTGCTTTAAATTTGTTAACTTTCACAGGATCAGAAATTCTGTTTGTAGCAGTCTGTGGTAGTGTAGCAGGTAAGGGTTTATTCCATGCTGAAAGGAAAATATCCAAAGAAGGCTCCAATGCTGAAACATTGTGTTTCTTTTCTTCTCTTTTCAGCATGGAATAAACCTTTACTTGTTCCTTTGTGTCCTTGTAGTAGTGCTAGTGTAGTACCTTCCATGAGTTAATAATAATAATTCCATTATTATAGTGATATTCATCTCAAAGTACTTTACATTTAGGAGGAGATCCAACTTATTCACCATTGAAATACAGACACGTGGCAGCCAGTGTGCTCCAGCAGCCTCACTAAGATGTGAGAAATTGCTTCACCAATTGAATTAAGGGGAAATTTAGAGAGGCCAGACTGTGCAAGCCTACAGTGGAATTTAGCCACAAAACCATGGTCTTTTGAAAATGCCATGGGATCTTTAGTGCTCAAAGCCATCAGGACCTTGGATTTAACATCTGGGCAGAAAATAAGGAGCTTCGTGGAGTAGTACAATGTCCCTGGTCTCCATACTGGGGAATGGGCCTTGGTGATTCTCGTCCAGAGGTAAAAGTGCCACCAACGCCACTTTCAGCATCAACTTGGTTTTGCTTGGAGATCTCTCATTTCAGAACTAACCAGGCCCAGTTTGGTCTAGTGAGTGAAATATGACAGGTTTCGGGATCTTAACCCCAAAAGGAAGTATAACATCTGCCAAAGAACTAAACTGGGTGACCTTGTTTTACAGGTTTACCTCTTTCTTAGAGAAGGCTTACGTCGTTGGTATTCTCCTATGTCCCTGTACTTAGTCTGCTTCAGTACTGGTACTGAGTCATAGGAATGATAATCTCCCAAACTCCAGTTTACTGCACCCATAGAACTGAGTCATTTTATTCCTGAACAAGAGAAGACTATAAGAGACCCTGAACCAAAACTTTAAATATAAATTTAATTCTCAATGGTATTGACAAAGTGAAATGGGTCGACTTCTTCAACATAAACAGTGAATCACTAATCAGAAGACACAGTATGTCAGAGTGCATTTATATGCATAGTATGTACCCATGGCTCTACCCAGCCATGTTATTAAAGCTGATACCCTGGCTTTCTTCAAGAAACAGTTGGACGAGATCCTGGGAAGAATTAGTTACTAACTACTAAATGGACCAAATGATCTTCTCTCATTTAGAACCATTCTCTAACCTCATTTAGATGTTAAAGATCCCAGAATGAATTTTAAAAATGTAGTCAGAACTAACCACAATAATTGTATCTTTCTGTGTGCAAAGAGTCAGCTTTATGTATAAGCCCATATATAAAAGCTTTACTTATTTACTTTAAAGCATCTACAGATTATTATTCCTGTTTTATACTTTAAAAAAAAATGTTGTTGTACTTGATTGGGTAAGACAGTGTGGAAAGCAGTACTCTTTTTCAATGTAAATGTCATAGCATTATTGTAAAACATATATAAAGCTACTGCAATAGAAACTGGCATAAACATGCAAAGATCTCGGTTAGTGTGCTTTATAGATGCTTTTCAAAGCTACACTTAAGTGCGTCAAAGTAATTAGAGCTGCATCTGAGCTACACATGGAAGATAAACTGGGTAATGTTAAGCAGCACACCAAAGAGGGACATTCATTTGCAGTGTTTGGGTTTTGTAGATAATGCTGACATTAATGGGTGTTTAGGTGACAAAGATGATAAGTGTTTTCTGCTGTTATTTTAACACTTGCATTGGCTTTCAAATAATTTCTGTGGAATGTTCATTCTGTTTTTTTTTAATTAATATACTTCATAAACTTGTAAAATAACATTTTTTTCCCTATGTTTAAAATAGGTTATATACAGAAAACACGTGTATCGGTGTCCCATTAATACAATATAGGACAAAGAAAACTAATGTCACTTTCTGAAGTAGTTATTCTCCTTGGGGTGGGCACTTTCTGGCTAATTCTCTTCACTGGTAAGCTGATATGTAGATCCTGGAACTATGAGCAATTTGCTAAGAAAGAAAGAGAAGAAAGACAGCAGTGGTTAAAATGTTTCAGAAGACACAGAAGTCCTCAAGACCTTTGAAAGCAGCTATAGCACTACGCACTAAGAGAGGCAGAATAATTGTGTCTATTGATTTAACAATTAGAAGAAGAAGGAAAATAAATCATGACTGTGAGTATTTACAGTGTCACTGTTGTGGTCATCAGAACTATGCCTACCCTGCCAGAGAGTCAAGCAGGAGCATGTTTATTGCAGCACAACGACCTGTGGGAGCCTTTCTTGCTAATTTAATTTTTTTAAGGATAAGGAGGAAATAAGTTTCTGTTTCAAAGATTGCACTCAAGGGAATTTCTAGCACAACAAGAGAAGTGATTTGTTTAGTGTTCTGACAGTTATGTTTCATTCGTGTTCTCTATCATATTATGAGTTTTTCAGTTTACATTAATCTTGGTTACAATCTACGCAAAGATGTTTTCATTTCACAGAGGTGGTCTAAAAGTTTTTTTTTTAGCCAAAACTTACTCAGCTAAGTTTTTTTTAATGTAGCTTGTAGATGAGTGTGTGTTTATGTGGCACCCAGGAGCACACTACATCTGGATTCATTCAGACAATTCTTTTGGATTTCACCTTGATTTTTCCTTTAATTCGTGCTCAAAACATGTTAAAGCTAATTACTATTTAGAAATTTCTAAGAACAAATTGTAAGACCTTTTAATTAAAGTATTTTCAGAAATTTACTTGCACAAAAACAAACAAAAAAATCAACTGGCATGGGTGGTTTGTTTTTTCCCTGAACTGATTACATCTAATGTATCCTTGATTACACAGTAATTTCATTTTTTCCTCATATACTGTACAATACATAGAGTTAACATTTATAGTTTGTTTCTGTCCCTCATAGCCATTTTTGCTAATTTTACTGTAGCGACCTGTGTTTTCTCCAGTTTTACCTCTACTTTTCTAAAACTAGAAGTTTTCACCCCTTTGGAGTGGTAAGTTACCTTTTCTGTTTCAAGAACCTAAGTTAATAGTTGTTTCAATTGAAACTAAAAACAGAAGAGCCTTAATTGTGTTTTTTAAATAGTACCCAACAAGATACAGAGACTGGGTCATCCTGAACTAAAATAGTCCCATATAATGACACGGAGACTGACTGACTTTTGAATAAAAAAAAACAAACATTCATGGACTGATTTGGAGAAATATTTTCTACTTGGCATGTTGACAAAGCGTGTGACGTTTTGGGAATGATGTAGAAAAAGACTGCGTTAAACAACATTTTGTAAAATCGAATTGGATCAATTTGGAGAAATGCTGTTAAATATAAATCAAAATATTTTAAATATTTCCCTTTAATTATTCAGTGAACGTTGTGTATACATATAAACATATAAAATAGATGTGTGGGACTCAACTCTTATAATACTGATTCAAAGGCTAAAACAGAACGAAATACACGTTTCCGACTGTAAATCTTGAGCCAGAATGAAAGATGGAATGTACTGTGTGCAATTTAAGTCTTAAGGGATAGATAGCGTAGAAAGAGCGCGTCAATAATTAAGTTAAACATCCATTAAATGTGACTCATCAATACTGCAAAATGGGTTTTAGACTACAGCATATATCTGCAGTAGTGCTCTTTCACAAACGGTACTTAGGCTGAATTGGCGCAGTATTTTCAATGCAGCAGTTCCGTATGTACCGACCTCTGTTCTACCTATCTATTCTTGTTGACAAAGGTGTTTTGAACGTAGGGATACTCAGAAAGTACCAAACAGAAGGCTAATCGTTTGACTGAGATCATTTATACAGTTGTGGGAAGTTAGAAACTGACATGATTTGACTTTGCAGTTTCGACCAATTGTCAATGTCAGTGGGTGAGGCCAAGTAATTAGTTTCATGGCTGGATCCTGGAAGGTCGCCTTTCGTCTGTTGTCTACGATGAGAGGCAAGGTTCATACCACCAAAGGATGAGGTTATGAACAGAAGCCGATGCTCCAGGCTGTTCTTAGGTTTCATTCTGTCGCCTGTGTCGCTTGTTTTATCCAGTTTTTAGCATAAAGCAATTGCGTTTCAATGGGATAGGGGTTCAACAACAGCTGCTACGTCTTTTAATCGTAGATCTCCAAAACACAGGTAAAGGTTTATTGTACTTCACACTGCTATGTTCTTAAGAAAATGTAAAAACTAGAAAAGAAATTAGGAGTCTGTGTTTGTAACGCTTAAGAAATATTCAAGATTGGATAGTTTCAAGGTTACTTCAAAATGATTAACTTTTTGTTAACTTTTCGTTATACTGTTATCTACAAAAAACTTCCTTATACTTATAAAAAAGACCACTATCTATGAATATCGTAGAGTTACTTAGTTTTACAGATATCCAGTAAGATATTTAAGGTTTCTAGTAACTTTTCAATAATTATTTATCTACATATTATAAAGTTAATAAATATTCAGAAATGCTGTGTGATTAGCTACGTGATTTAATTTTTTAATCGATATTTAGTATATTAGTGGTCTATAAACAAATAACAAATACATTAAAGTCGGCTCTGGAGATTAAAGGCTGTTATTTCGGGAACTAGTAATTACTGCGTGTGAAATAAGACGCAATGTATCTGATGTTCTGTGTTGTTCGTGTAAAACCCCAAAATAGGTTCTTGTATGTTTATACGATTTCAGCTATATTGGAACAGATATGCTGGAGTTCGGGCAGAATTCTACACTTATACGACAGTGACTATTAGCATAAAAAAAAAGACGCTGTAACAGTAAATGAAGGCCTATTATTCTAGTTTACAATGACAAAAAAAGAGTCTGTTAGAGATTAGTCTGCGTTCTGTAGCACGCTTTTTTGTGCTTCCGCTGCCAAATCCTGCAATTAACAAAGGCCTGACTGACATCCTAGTATGCAAGTGTTGCCACTATTCTGTAGCTAAATGAAACGAATAGGTATTTCCTTGCGAATTTAACGGTTCCCACAAAACAGTTACCTAGAATTCTAAACCTGTATTTAAATACTTGATAACTGTGCAATTCTTAATTGGCACTGGTAACTTACTGGTTTAGACTTTTAGGACAGAAAAAAAAGAGTAAAATAATGTACTTACAATGAAACTATCAACTGCGTATTAAACGTATTTCCATTATCTCGCAAAGACAGAACTTTGGCATATGACAATCGATCATTTTATTAAATTAATATACTGATGCAAAGTGGAAATGTGACTGTTAGATTTAATATCAATGGCTTACTGGGCAATACAAATAATTTATATTTTAAATAGTGAACGGTTAGGGTTTTTTCAGCTGAGCTGAATATTGCAAAAGGAGTTTTTCATTCATAAATACATTATTTTAATTAGCCCAAGAGGGTTGAAAGATCATGCCCCTCCTTGAGTAATAAAGATGGCCTGGTTGTTATTGTCAAGTTTGAAGGGGCACATTCTGTGAAAGAAGGTGGCAGGAGAATGAGACGTTCTAGTTCAGCTATCAGTAGACTACTTCAGAGAAACCAGGATGTTAATTGGCCCAAGAGTATCATATCCTTCTGATCCATCTCAATACCTTGTACAACTATTTTCAGACTGAATTGGCTACAACACAAGCAATTATATAGATTTATATAGAATATATAAAGCTGTATAATTTCTATATAGAATGAACAGTGATTGTGCTGCTCATAAGACATTCAGAAGTAACAGGTTGAAAGTTCTGAGAAGAAATTTTTGCATGTAGCAGGGAACATCTGAGGTGGTGACAGAGGGAGTGTTTTTTTTTAACTATGAATTTCATTTTGCGTTTGAAAGACCAGATGGAGGACAACATGTGTGGACATGTCATGTTTACTGTTGCATTGTTCAGCCAACCAGGGACAAGGGGTGGGAGTGATCTGAGGAAAGACTCAATTAAATTGAAGTTAAGACTTTGAACGTCCTTGAGTGGACCACTTTCTTATTCTTAAGCCACTCCAGTGTAGCTCTGGCCTTGTGGTTTCAATCATTGTCCTGCTATAATGTGAGTGTTTTCCCAAGGTTTCAGTCTTTAACAGACTGAAACATGTTTTACTGTATTATTTGCATTTAGACCAAATAGTTCCAATTTAGTCTTGTTTAGACATCTTCTATTCCTTTAGGATTGAGTAGACTGTGCTTACAGGGATATTGAGAGGCTTTAATATTTGTTTTATCCTTCTCCTAATCTGTGGTTTTCAATTACTTTTTCCCTAACTTATTTGAAGCACCTTGGCCTTCATTTAAAATTTAGTCTTTTCTTGAAATGAACCTTACAGAGATGGAGAAAAACAGAGGTGTTTTAATTCTGAAATCATGAGACCCACTATTATTGCACACAGATAAGAGGCCACTCAACTAATGCACTTAAAGTAATTTAGGTTTTCCACAGCAAAGGATTTGAATGCTTATTCAAGCATGAATTTTCAATTTTTCTTTCACCTCTTTTGCTTTAAATGTGTGAAGTAGGTGGTAAGCTTGAATGTAAGCAACAGAATGTAAAAACTGCACACATCTGACTACTTTTGGAGCAAACTTCAGATTGAAAATGATTTCACACCAATGTGTCTTATGAATGAGAAATGAATGCGTCATGTTTTTGATAGCTTTCTCTTTGTATTTATAAAATACAACATAAATTAGAATGAATGAGCTTGGGTGAGGTCTTCTGTCATTGGGAAACCTGTTTTTTCCTATGTGGCCCACTAGCTCCGTTGTATTGTGCATTAAATTGTTTTACTCTGTTATTCTACATAAGCTTATTTGAATGTCTTGGGGGGAAAAAAGCATGACATTTCACCATTTACAATTCTGTGTATATTGTTTTAATGCCGCATCTAACACTGACATTGTTGTTAATTTAATAAGCTTAATAGCGGTCATTTACTCTGGTAGAAATATACATATATGTAAAACATAGTAGTTCAGGTGGGTAGCTGCGTCAGCAAAATACATATGTAAAACATATGTATTTTGGACACGCTTGTGGGATAGAACTTTTAACTTCTTGTGTCGCAGTGTCACATGGCTATAAAGCACCAATAAAGAAACTTTAGAAATGAGCAGTTCATCGTTAGAACCCAGACAGGACAAACCATACAGCCAGATCCTTTCAGTCTGCAGTCAGGCTTCAGTCCTGTTGTAAATTCAAGTGTGCTCAGCAGGCACCATTCCAGCAAGTAATAAAAGAGAAGGGTATGTAGTACAAGCGTCAGATTCACAGTGTTCTTTGTGATCTGTTGTAGTGAATTTAGCAACCCTTATAGGACAACAGAAAAAATACAAAGAATCATTGTCAAACCAATGTCTTGACATCCTAGAACAAAACAGAACACTGATAAAATGTTTTACTTTCCTTAAAATTTATATGAACAAAGCACAGGAAGAAGTGATATTTTTGCTGTCTATCCTGCTGGTTGAAAGACCAAAAACACATTAGGAACTGTAAATTCTTAAAAGAGGTTGTTGTAAAGGCTTAAACATGCATTGTGGGTTCTCTTTGCTGTATACCTGCTATAGTAAATCATAACTTCAGAAAAGAAGAAAACCTTTCTTATCTGCTGAATAGAAAACATTGTGTAATAAAACAAGATCCAGAAAAGATCTTGCCCTGTACCGGGGAGAGATGAATCTCTGTAGTTAATAAGAGGAAAATATCTCATATCCACTAGTTTTATTTTTTTATATCTTTCCTGCTGATTTTCTAAGTCATTAAACTTTCAATCCAAAAACATCTGCAAGGAATAGGGAATTAAATCATGATGTTCTTCAATAACCTAAGCATATGATTAAAAAAATAAAATATGAACTGTCCAAGATACCGATGGCATTCTTAGCTGAGATAATTCTGTCTTTCCTGAATACATTTGTCATTTAGTTTGTTGTTCCCCAGTTCGCAGACTAGCACTAGTCCTTGGAGCCATGCTCACTGGTCCCTGCCATATCCTGAAGTGACATTACTGATTGAATTGCAGTCTTCCCACAGACCACTTTTTGCCCTAAGAGGTCCACAGAGAAGGAGATTAAGGAGCTTGTTTCTGGTATAAAGAAGTTGAGAAACACTGCTTTTAAGCATAACATTTTAAAGGGTGTAAAGTGGCAACAAAACTAAACTGCTAACATTTATTGTTTATACTGTATATATTTTTATTTTTGCATTTCATATTTATACTTTTATTTAATTTTTTTCTTTTGTTGCCTATGCAGGCTGTTGGAGGAGAATACTGAACCTAGACTTATGAGTCTTTTACAAATCAGAAGTTTATGTGGATGTTTTGATTCCATTTGCAACTAAGAGTGAGCAAAAGAGCATTTATAATCCATTATTTTTTTTGTGAGTATAAAGACAGGGTATAGGGTAGCTGCTTTGCTACCCTACAACATGTGACAATGTAAGCATAGGAACTTCAGATCTGAGGTGTAAACAATTTATTTTGGTCTTACTTGAATATTGCAGTATAAAATCAGTACAATCGAACATATATATATATAATCAGTACAATAGGACTTATGGGGGGATAAGCAAGTATAATTGGGTGAAGCTGACTTTGACCACATGCATAAATGTATTATTTTGATGACTTAGCATAAGACTTGGACTTAGACACCCTTTCATAATCAAGCTTGGTGTTTGGTAGAGTTTTCTGAAATGTAATTGTTGTGAACAGAGTATTGTAAAAAGGTTGCCTTCTCACACAGGGAGTATAAGGTTCAAGCACAGCAGGCCTTTCCTGTCAGGTTACGTTCCCCTGGTCTCTCTGTGAGCTCTAATTACAGTTGGAATGGTTACCAGGCTTCTCAGATCTACAGGGACCTAGGCCTCCTGGGGTTTACAGCCCACACATCCAACCCCCTTCTGTAAATGTGGCGATGGAATTCTTAACCAGCTCCCCTAGCTTTCATTGCTTGGTAGGGGAGTGATTGCTATGGGGGTGGGCAGATTACCTAAGGATGTTGCCATTTCCATGGGAAGGTAATCTCTTTTAATAGCCTGCAGTGAGAGGTTTTCTAGCACTTTGAGTCTTTTAGCAGCTGCACGCATTTCTTTAGCTCAAGCTTTTTTGCTAGTCGTTGAGAAGTTTTTGCATACCTGTGGGAAGGACTCATGCAGGGAAGTATAATGTAGCAGAAAGGTCAACTCAATACAACCTGTAAGCAATTTTAGTTCTTTTGGATCACGCTAAAGGAAAGACACTTACACGAATGCCAACAACCTGATGATCAAGAGGAGCGCTAAAGGTCAGAACAAACAAATAGAAGCCTTTCCTCTGGTTGATCATGCCTGCAGGGGAAACAGGATTTGTCAAAACCTAGGCTACATTTGCTTCATAATGACCACTGAGTAGTGTTGTCCATACTCCATGAATTGAACAGTATAACATAATCTATATTATGGGTAACCTTAAAACACATTGGATTAAAGTTATCACCGTTTTGTGAAATGCATATTTCATAATATCTGTGTATTTTTGTACACAGATATTATTAGAAGATTTAAGGGTCTTTAAAGTACAGAAAAAAATAGACATTTACTCTTAAAATGTCCTTTCTGTTCTCGCCATCCATATGTTTGCATATTGCCCTTTTCACCTCATACACCACGGAAATGACCTCTAATCAAGGTCAGATTACTTTCTGACAATAGTTTATAGCTGATAGCTAAAGGAACAGAAAATTATTTCGCTGTGCATTTCCATCTTAATGGTCATGGTTAAAAAGTATTCAGTGGGAACTTGCATTTTAAAATGCTCTCTATTCTTATTGTAAATGAGTTACAGTGCAGATCTAGGTTTGATGTGGGGGGTTTGTTTACATATCCACATGTTAAAATGCACTTCCTATGGGGATACTTCTTTATCTCCAATTTCTCTACAGCTCCTTTTTTCTGAAGATACCGAGGTAAAACAGCTGATATGTGCTTTGGGAACCATTCTATTTGTATTTGGAAGTTCAGAGGAAGTATTTTTTTTTAAAAAGTACATTTTGAATGTAGTTTCATTTGAGCTTTCTATTGACAGGCCAAAAGATTTTAAAAAATAAATAAGAGCCAGTCACTTTGTGCTCTCAGATTACATTTAGTCATCATTTGTATGTGATGCAAAAACAAAAGTTATAGAACAATAGCACATCTGTGGCTATTGAGAAGCCACATTTTATGCCATCCTTGTTCCATGAGTATCTATAACAAGGCTATAGAATCTTCTTTAATTTGCCTCCAGAGTTTAATAAAAATCAGCGCTGACAGGCAGTAAAGCATTGTAATGTCCCAGAGGCTCAGGGCTGTGGTTCTTACCCTGGTTTGCACAGCTCACACTGTGAGCAATGGATGCATATAAGAGGTTAGAGGGAAGAAATGAGGCCTTTGATGGGCACTGATTCACAGCAAGGGGGGGTCAGTAACCTTGCACTTGTTTGATAAGAGCTGTGAGATCTTTAACAATTGACATAGCAGAAGGCAACCTAGCTTTAAAAATCAGTAAAAAAGGAAGACACCTCAAAATTCATGGTAAACTGTAGCAGGCCTCACATTATTGTTTGCTGGAAGATGCTTGCTGATTCAGCATCAGTTTGTCCAGAATTATGGAAGCAGGCTTCTTTAGCAGTACTTTTACAATTCAACTATAAAAAAACAAATGATGAAACAGAAAGCTTGAAACAGCCATTGGACATTTACTGCCTTCTTAACCCCTAAAGGCCAAGGGAACTCCAATTTTAAATGAGGTGGGGGGGAGTGTAACATGAAGTGTATCCCAGGTTTATCAGTCTGCCAAAGTTGGCAAATGATCAGTATTTCAGATCATTGGACCTGGATAGTAACATGGATAATACATGTGCTTTTGGTAGTGCTGTGGAGGTCTTATTCCACTTCATAATGGATCTTTTCTTTAACATTGCAGACAAAAGCTCTGAATGAAAAAGGAACTTTAACACCCAATGCCGATTAGGTGAATACTTGCTCTGACCTCCAGCTAACTCTGAGAAGCATAAACTTCAAAGACAGTTTTACAAGGGAATCTTGAGTCTGTAACCTCTGTAATTGAAAAGAACAGCAGCAAGAGAGCTGTGCTTTTTTATTAGCTTCCCTAAATCAATGCTTAACAATGTATAGTATAAGGTGTTGAGCGAAACTTATTTCTTACCCAAAGTAATGTCTACGTGAGGTGAGAGGTGGGATTTAATTCTTAGTCTTATGTCTCCGAGGATCCAAATGTTTGGTGGTTTTATTTTACTTCAACCATAATCATAATCATGCAATTTTATTTGAAGTTTTATCATTATTATTCTTTTTTTCTAACTGCTGTCTATATGGTTAAAAAGAAGCAGATCATTTCATCTTATCTGAAGAGTAGCAGGCATAACTTAACACAAAGTATTTTGGTAAAATGTTTTGTTTTTCTTTTGTAATTATTGGAGTACAGGAATAATGAAGGAAGGGTTTGATACTGTGATAAAGCGCACACGGTCTTTTCTTTGCTTCTAATGCCGTAAAGCTCATATTCCACATGTTGAAAAGAAAGGAAGAGCCCTGGAACAGATCTAAATAGAGGCTTAGTAGTCATATGAATGACTTCTGTCTGGCTTTAGTAACCCAATGGCTGAGATATTTTGGAATTTGATTAGAAGACAGAACATATGCTCAAAAAGAAATACATATGTATATTTCTAAGCTGTTTGTGTTTTGGAAGTTTGTTCACTTGACTCATTGTGACACTATATTAAGGCTTTTTATCTTTTATGTCCCAAATTCGGCAGCCAGAATCCTGACCAGGTCTAGTGCAAGTGATTACATTACTCCTATTCTGGAGTCCATGCACTGGCTTCCTGTCAAGTTTTGTGTCGACTTCAAAATCCTCATGTTCACCTATAAGGCTCTGCATGGCTTGTCACCTCAGTACCTTTCTGAGCTATTATTGCCCTACTCCCCATCTCGCAACCTTCGCTCCTCTAATTCTGGTCTCCCAACTGTCCCCTAACTGTCATCACTCTATGGGTGATAAGGCCTTCTCCTGTTATGCCCCTAAGCTCTGGAACTCTCTCACCAAGGATATCGGAGAAGCACCACACAAAACTCTTTCAAATCCAGACTCAAAACCACCCTTTTTGGACATGACTTAACTGGTTCCATTCTTTACCCCTTTGCTCCTATTGTATTTAGTACCACCATCTACTGTCTCCTCTGTGTATTCTGCGTGTATTTTTTGTTTATTTTTAATTGTTGCTGTTGTCATTCTGTTAAGCGCTTTGAGAAGCCACCTTTAAAGGCTTTATATTAAAATAAAGTTTATTATTATTATTTTCAAGAAGCTTCATTCATTAAGACTGTTGATAGCTTTACTGACAATCTTTCCTGGAACATTTTTTTTATTTCAGGAAATGACACACAAGACCATTAGGCTGGCCTTTTGGTATAATTTGAGGAATGTATCTGCATTAAATCTGCATTAAGCTCTCTGCATAGCCCTGAGTGTATGTAGGGGTTTGTGGAGGGGATGTGAGTGATTGACTTATACGTGGAGTGAAGATTTACACTTTTTGTAATTAATTACTTGTGAACAATGAAAGGAAGGGATGTGGTATTAAACATATGGCTCTGGGAAGCTCCTAACACAGCCTCGATGTGAAAGCTTCTGGACTTTCTCTCACATACTACTACTGGCAGTGATTTTTCTGTTTTCCTTGCAAAGGTTAAATATGGTCACTTGCAAAACTAGATCATGCCGTCCCTCCAAATCAGAGGGATGCCACTGTGACAACTTTAAAAGTTAAATGGTGGAGATATACTTCACAAAGTTAACCTGTATGGAAAACATTACTGAAAATATGCCAGTATCTCAGAGCCATCATGAAGTTTGCAACAAAGCACCTGCATTGTTATGATCAGATGAGACCAAACTGCTAGACTTAAGCCCAAAATAAGTTTAACAGCTTAAAACTGGAGTAAAAATTCACATTCCAGCAGGAGATACACTGGAGTGGCTTAAGAATAAGAAAATGATTGTCCTTGGGTGGCTATGTCATAGTCACTATTTGAATCTTATTGAGAATCTGTGGAAAGAATTTAAAACTATGAGCAATCCCCAAGCAACCTGAGAGAGCTTGAGCAATCAGCTATGAAGAATGGGCAAACATTACCCCAAGCTGGTGTGCAAAGGTAGACATTTACCAAAACATACTTTAAAAAAAAATGCCTGTAATTGCTGCCAAAGGTGTTTCCACTTAATATTGTGTTCACAAATTGTTTTGCTGACATTTTCTCAACATCTAACCCTTAAAGGCTACAGTCTGAACATTTAAGTGTTGAATAAATTATTAAGATCAAGACAAGGTGTAAGCATTATCTTGTAATTTAGCAAAATGGGGCACAACAGGAAGAGTCTATATACTTTTGCAAAGCACTGTATATGTCCTGTGGCGCAGTTATTGCCAAGAGGTATAAAAAGTACTTTTTTAAACGAAAAAGGATAAATGAAAGACTAATTAAAAGCAAAAAAAAATGTCTTTTATCAGTAGGAGGATGAAGACATTTTTGGTGGTTAGCAAATCTCACTCATTTATGTATTGTAGAAAACAGACCAAAATATATTTTTGTTTCTATTATCTTTTATAGCCTCCATCAGGGAAGGGAGGAGGATAATTGTTGGCTAACTGTTTTAACTGCCCCATGTTTTTTGATGGTTTCACCTACCATGTGGCTGGCCTGACTTAATAACTTTTTATCTAGAGGCCTTTAGTGAGACTGGTCTCTAACCCTCATAATGTGATTTATTCCATTCTCTGGAGAGAATGCCTCTTCTGTTCTATCATTTAAGACTTTGTACGAGAGCTGGCTGAGGTTGTTTAGTGTGTGGGGGTCTAAAAACGAATGGCAAACTGAGATTGCTGTTTGCCTTTAGTGTCTAGTAGTTGCAGTTCATTCCAGTTGATTACTGCTCTGGCTCTGAAGAGCAGAGGCATCATAAACATTTATGTATTAGGGCCCTATCGAGCTCTCCTGAATGCTTCTAGGCTTGACTTTTTATGCTTCTTAAGAGATTTCAATGAAATCGTGTCGCGTGCCGGGTGCTTTTGAGGAGCAGCAGGGGCCACTCGCTCTGGCCTCATCCTCTCTCCTGGGCATTGAGAGAGACAGACAGGCGAGACTGTTTGAAGTGTGGCTAATTATAAGTGTGAGGGGATGTGTAGTTATCAGGTGCACCACAAGCCTCTGCCTTTCATAGCGGATGATTATTTTCACGCTGGGCTTTTTATCATATGTAAATACTTATCATTTATGAATAAGAGATGATTCAGTGGATCTGTCCTCCCCCCGGATTGAAAGTGCCAGTCAGTCAGTTGGTAGGGTGGCTAGAGATCTAATGAGGGTGCAAACAGCAGCATCCCTTTGCGACATGTCAACTGGCCCTACTTCAGAGCACTGCTGGAGGCCATCAGGGCCAGTGATGTGTGAAGCACTAATGCAGGTTCACCTGTTGCAAAGGATTTGACTATAACACAACTAAAGCTAAAACCCAACCGTGTAGTCATGAAGAGGATAAGATGAAATTTCCTTAGGAATCATTACATTTAATCTGGCTTGTCAGACTTAATTTCTGTACCTCTACCCCCAGCTATCTGTGTTCTAGCTTCAGTTGTTTTTATTTTTCCTAAATTAGCCCTTTACTATACTTAGGTAACTGCTGTGCAATTGGCACAAACACTTACAATTTGATTGTCTCTAGCTATGGCTGAAAGGATTCTATCTCAGTCTAAATAACTTGTGCCCTATAGGTCAGCACGCAGTTATGCTGGGATGAAGAGAGAAAACCTTTTTGGATATTCACAAGGGCAGAAGGCTTGAGAATATGCTGAATGACCCTGTTACTCAAAGGACAGAAAAGAAAATCTCTAGATCTGGTAGAATATTGAAACAAGATAGCAGGAAAGCTGCTTATGTTAACCCTTGTGTTGCTGTATTGTTAATTTTCCACATTAATGAGTACATGTAGCCTCATTGTGACACTGCAAACTCTCTTTTCAGGATCCAGGCTTTGCTGCTTTCCTTTTTGACAAGCTCCAAGTGCCTGAGTATTCACAGAGAGGCTGGAATGAGGATGAAAGTCGCTGTGACATCTGTGCAGCACACCTCAACCAGCTGAGACACGAAGCTCTCCAGATGGTCCAAGCTCTTGCCCAGGTGGGCACAAAAGACATGCCGGACCTCCCACCTTGCAGCGCCTTTTCCAGCATCCCCCAAAGAGCTGGACCCCAGAGCTTGGTCACTCTCTCCTCTACAAAGGACTGGACCATGCAGCCGGGCAAGCAACCTGGAAAGTCTCATTCTGTCCTTCCCACTGCAGACAGAAGGAAAGGTTTGGGCTGGCCACAGGGGGTGAGCAACATCCCCAAGTCCAGTGTCCAGGTGACTGTAGGGACAGGAGCCCTGACCAGCACGCTGAGTTCTGTCACCATCCAAGCACAACAGTACCTAGAGGGCATGTGGAGCATTTCCAGAGTCAACAACTTCCTTCCTCAGGCATATCTGGTAGGTCTTCAAATCCTTTTCCATAGCTAGGCACTTTTTAGTCAGATGTGAATCATAAATCATAGTTGACTAAATCTTACAACACTTGGTCTAGGAACATCAGTTTTAGGCAATCCCGTTTTATTTGTTTTGCCATTGCCTTTCACAACCTGTTCATAACTCATCCTTTTATCTGTTGTATCAATGTTGAGACAGAGGCTTTTCATTTGAAGATTTGTTTTTTTTGTCTTAAAATGATTAACTGGGGAGAATAGGTATATAGGTATATAGATCCTGTGAAGAGAAACAGCAATGAAATCAAAAGATTAGAAATTTCTCAGGAGCGCTAACACATAAAGTCCCTGTCCATTTGGAGTCTTTGTTAATTGAACTCAGCTGGTGATATGAAACCTTAAACCCTTGCTGTAACTGGGTTTCACACAACTACTTTACTAATCTTATGACATCCTTTTCAGTTTGCAAAAGATTGCTTTCTTATGGCTATTGGCTGCTAAGGAGATGCCTAGCCTTTTCTCCCTTTATATAATAAACACTCATTTTGACTTAATTTCTATTTGGTTTCTTTATGAGATAAGTTATGACAGTGCTGTAGGGTGTCGTGATCATATCCCTCCTCATTCTCAGTTCAAGGCCCGGGCCCATCAAAGATGACAGGACAAATAATGCATTAAAATCCACGTCTAACCATCTTGTTGAATAAATGACTTGTCGTGCACCAATGAACACGGAGGTGTGACTGAACCTCCAGAATCACATTGCTGAAGTTCATGTAACTGGTGTTAGGTTTGATTAAGCTGAAATATGGAGAAAGCAGGAAGACGATGGATATAAGTGCGTTTCCTTAACCCAAGGACTTTACCAGTTCTGGCCTCCCCTTTCTGTCATTGACCAATATAAATGATGATAGAAACATGTCTAGTGTACGAGGGTTGTACAATCAAGTGTGTGACGGTAAGGTTAGCACATGACGAGATGTATGGGAGATTTTCTGAGCCTGGAAAATTTTTAATGATGAAAGTTTCACAACAGTTTCAATCCTCTCTGCCTGTCTTCCTACAAGACATGATTAAATATATTCTATCCACAGATGTTATTTGAGTCCTGATGCATCATGTTTCCAGACAAACTATAATCTCTAGTCTTCCCTGAAACAGGAAAAATATATCATATTAGCAGACAATATCTTGCTAGCAGTCACAGGGGCTTTGGAATTTCTAATGTGCAATGAGGTACTTGTATACAAAACGAGCACTGGCTTTTTCAGTAAATTTAGAGATGCAGCTGTTAAATGCCTTTGGATATATTCCTGCTGACAGTCCATAATAAAAGGGCCATAGCTGAAAATCTATGTCCTTTAAATTCATTTGGCTGAGTTTTCCTTCCATTCCGTCTGTGTATCGATTTTGTATCAGTACTCCGGCTGTAATGGACATATAATGAGGGGGTGCCGGCGCATAAATCAATGACAAGATTATTGGATATGTAAATGGAAGCGCAAGTCAAAGCTGAGGTAATTTTCCAGAGTGAGCAGTAATCATTGATTAGAAGGGGAGATTACTAATACTGGTAATGTGGGGTGGGGACCATTTCTGCATGATCAGTAAATGGTTTGAAATAACTGTCTGTTTTTAAGGAAACACTGCATTAAAGCATTAGTGAATAAAATATTTACCCCTCTCAATCAAGCTTTTGGTGGCTGGTGGGGGAGGGGTTAGGGTGAAGAAGAAGTTAAATTTATTTTTTGTTTTCCCATATGATCCTCATTTTAAATTGGGGAAAACTCATGCATTATTAAAGGATGGGTATTGCCTTACAGATTAGGCCAAGGCGTTCTGGTTTATGCCTCAGTCAAGACTTAAAGAGCATGACAAAGCCATAAAATGAGATTGGCTCTGTGCTGGTTTGGAGGTACTTTTGCTTGTGCAAGGAGCACCTGATCAAACCTCGGTGTGGTTTGGCGCAAGCCTGCTAGATTCCTCAGAGGGTGCCAACTGTATACCCAGCAATCAGCTACCACCCCTGCTTTTTTTCAGGCTATTAAATGGAACAGGCTTCTCTGTCACTATAGCAGTGAAATGTGATTTTCTTTTGAAATGGCATAATGCTGTGCACAGCCTTTTTTAGTTTCCAGATTCTTTGTTCCTAGTCAAAAGTCTTGTGGCAGACCAAGGTGCTTTCTTTAAACAATGTAATAAAAAAAACACAAATCAGGTATGTAGACTCTAAATAGTTTTTATATGTTATTTTATTTTGAAGGTAAAAGGAGAAAGAGGTGGGCCTTCAGGATTAAAAAATTCTGAAATAAATATAATAAAAAAGGAATATAAAAACTGCACTGCTTTCCCACTTCTTGTGAGTGTTCACTCTGAATCGTCAATTCATTTCTTTGTATAACTTGATGACCATATTGTCATATGCTGAAGGTTACAGTCTACTTCCCAAAGGTTATTACCACATAACCTAAAGTAGACCAAAGAAAAACACAGCACACCACAGCATGTTGCAAATGATTATGGAATGATAGGCCAAGGATGGAAAGGCACTGAACTTCTGGTGACCCCTATGGTAGGATGTTCACTCAGTGACAGGACTGTTGATGGAATAGTGCAACTAGGATACAGATCCTTGTCAAATCAAAATCTTCAACCTTGATGGCACAACTGAAACAAATCTGCAGGTACTCTGGCTCAGAAATAAACCTATCTGCATCTCAGGTATTGTCCTCCTGCCTCATAGAGTGTCTGGCACAGAGGATAACATACACTGGATAATTCTCTTATTTTATATGGTGTTCATTTTAATTTGACATAGAGTGGCTCTGTAACTGACAGCTCTCGCCCTCTATCTCTGTAGCGTATTTGTTGATGGACTGATGGAGCTGTGGTTTCCATTACCACCTCTTCAGAGAGTAATGACCTGACAAATATCAGGCTAAACACTGAGCAAAAAATGAAGCTCTGAATAACCATCAGACAACAGCACATAGTAAACATCTTCTGCTGAAAGAATTGAAAGATTTTGAAAGTGAGTAAGGAACAAATATCAGTGACAGTTATAATTTAACCAGATAATATTTTAACAGTGTACAAACAGTGAAAACCAAGCCGATTTTCTAAAAGAGCAAGACTGCTAGCTTTTTAGCCAAGAGATTTCCAGTGATGAAAGTCACATTGGATTGTACATGCAGAAAGAAAAGTCTATCCACATTCAAAGATGCATTTGTCCTCCGAGATGAGTAGACTCCTTCAGGATATTTAATAAAGGTTCCTCTGAAACTTTTTTGTGTAAGTTTTAAATACTTTTCTTTTATTTAAAGATGTTTCAGAGATGTAACAAACCTGAAATGCTGGGGGGGAGTGGGTTTATTATTAAATGCCTGCCAGTTTAATTCATGAAACAAACTTGATTACTTCAGGGAAAGTGAAACACTGCAATTAGACAAAGAGAGAGTGAGCTCTGGTTACAAGCAATGCTTTGGAGAGAAGTCTAAGATAGGAGGCCTGAGGCATCATTATTGTACAGAAATTAATGGAGCAACTTGAAATTTGTTGGGAGAACCCAAAGCCCTGGAAAATTTCTGTGGTTTTGGTTTGAAGAAAGGAGAAAAAGCCAACAGATGGAACTGGAGGCTCACCTGAAGTGAAAAGAGCCCTTGACATCCATCTGGGAGATTTAAGGCTGCACACATTCTGCTTCATGGATTCTTTTTTCTAAATCTCACAGAGCATTTGGTTTCTGACAGTGGAGGGCAATCTTAAACTGGGAGCTACAGTCGGTGTTATGGAAATAAAACTGCACTGCTGTAGTTTAACTCTTATGCTTTCTCCTGTTAGAATTTTTCATTGTTGAAATTACTTTGAAACAGATTGCAGAAATTTACCCAGACAATTTAAAATGATTATCAAGATAATATAATTTTGAAACAGATCCTAACATCTAAATGTGAAAACATTAAAGACCTATACAGTGTTGTACAAATATATTTAAATCCTAGCATATTTTTTACATTTCATCACTTTAAAACTTACATCATCATGACTCTTTGTAGCAATTATTATGTACACAACCTACTTCACACATTCAAAGTAAAAAGCAAAAAGATTTCAGAATTAAAAATACCTGTTTATGTGATGATAATTTCTCAGGTAGTGAATTTCAAACAAAGGTTCAACCACGAAGACCCAGACACTTTAAGAATAAGTCTGGGAATAAGGGATATTGTTGTATGAAAGCACATATCGTGCAAAAAAGGAGATTAAAACATGAACACTAACATCTCCTTGAGCACTGTAAATTCTGTCATTAAGAAGTGGAAGTCACCCAGATCAGGCTATCCTTCAAAACTGAACATCCAGACAAGGAGGTTACTGGTCACGGTTGGCAATATGACTTTAAAACAGTTCAGTAGCCTAAATGGTAAAGAATGTCCATGAATCAGCAATGTCCCCATCATGCCACAAAGATGGCTTGTGTGGAACTGGTGAAAAGTCTCAAATCCCACATGGGGTTTCCAATAAAGCACCTACTGTATTTGATGCTGCATAGGTATGGCAAGTTTTTGTGGTGAGAACGTTTTGGGCTAATTAGACCTTTTTGGGCTAAATACAGAGGTTTACGTCTGATTCAAACCCATTGCAGCATATCACTTAATCCGCACCATCCATACTGTCAAGCTTGGTAGTGGCAGCATTATGTTCTGTATCGTTTTAGCGGGGGTTAGGACTTATGTCAAGACTTATGAGAAAGTGGCTGTAAAATCTTAGAGAAAAACCTAAAACTGGGACAAACATTCACCTTTTAGCAGGGCAATGGCCCAGTGCAAATGGCCAAAGCTAAACTTAAGTGGTTTAAGAATAAGAAATTGAACATCTTTGAGGGAGGTAGGTTAGGTCCCTTTTTCAGGCCATAAAAGCCCACAGCCTTTTTTCTCAACCATCCGACACTAGAGGTAGAGGTGATGGGGTCAGCATCACACTCCGGCCGGCCTATTACCCCTGGAAGGATTGCTTATTTGGAAAGCAGACTGATGGACCTGGGAGCTTTCTGGAAGGAATTAGAGCAAGATACATCGCTTGCCCCTACCTGGGATTGAACCCAGAACCTTCCGGTCAGGAGCTAGACACCCTTACCGTCTGAGCTACCACAGCTCTGAACAGCCTTGAGTGTCCCTGTCAAATCTCTGACATGAATCTGTTAAAAGATATGAAATTCTCTTTCCATTAGAGAACCCCAAGCAACATTGAGAGATATTGAGCAAATCTACAAGGAAGAAAGGGCAGAATTGCACCAAGCAAGTGTATAAGCCAGCAGCCATATCACCCTGCAACTCACAACTGGCAACCCACTGAAGCTAAGCAGGTGTGAGCCTGGTCAGTACCTGGATGGGAAACCTCCTGGGAAAAACTAAGGTTGCTGCTGGAAGAGGTGTAAGTGGAGCCAGCAGGGGGCGCTCACCCTGCGGTCCGTGTGGGTCCTAATGCCCCAGTATAGTGACGGGGACACTATACTGTAAACAGGCGCCGTCCTTCGGATGAGACGTAAAACCGAGGTCCTGACTCTCTGTGGTCATTAAAAATCCCAGGGCGTTTCTCGAAAAGAGTAGGGGTGTAACCCCGGCGTCCTGGCCAAATTTCCCATTGGTCCTTACCAATCTTGGCCTCCTAATAATATGAATATATCCCCATCTATGAATGAATCCCCATCACATTACTTTGCTCTCCTCCCCACGGATAGCTGATGTGTGGTGAGCGTTCTGGCGCACTATGGCTGCCGTCGCGTCATCCGGGGGCTGCACATTGGTGGTGGTGGAGGGGAGTCCCCATTACCTGTAAAGCGCTTTGAGTGGAGTGTCCAGAAAAGCGCTATATAAGTGTAAGCAATTATTATTATTATTATTATTATTATTATAAAGCTGGTAAAATTGCTGTGAAACAATGCTTCCACCAAGTATTGGGTTCATGTATCTGAACACTTATGCAATCAAAGTAGTTATTTTGTTCTCTTCAGTTTTTTCTGGTGTTTACAGGATCAAGCTCACTCTTGTGTCAGTCTTGACATCCAGGTTTTGAATAAAATATTGCATTTTAACATTGGACTTCAGAATACTTTACAATGTAGTCCTCTTTCAAAATAAATTGGAATTACACAGAAACCTTATTTTTAGCCCTGGCAAGTAAAGAAGGGGATGACAGTAAAAAAGTTTACAATTGTATTTCCTTCTCAAGGAATATATGCTATTTGCATATTAGAAGGCTCTTAGAAGGTTCTTCTTTGTCCTACACCTTAAAAGGGATCTGATCTCCCTGAAAATCTAGCCTTTTGTGGGCAGAGATTAGTGGTTGAGTAACTTCTTTTTGTTTTCTTCAATTGTCATTTAGCATGATATATAATATTACAAGCAGCATGAAACAATATTATATCATGTCACATGCATATAAGAATATGTGCAACAAGAAATATAAAATAAATTTGCAATAAATTATGCTTAAAGATGCCTCAACCACACTGCATTTTCTAACATTTAATGTCTCCTGTAGAGAGACTGTTGTCACCCAGAGGTTATGTCTGAAATTGTCTTGATGGGCAGTTGATACTGTACGAGTATTCCTTCCCTAGTTGTTCCATCAGGTGACCTTTCTTGGCTTCTGGTTCACAAGGTGCTGATGGCCATCTGTGTTAGTGTCTGCTACTGTACAGCTGGCTTGAGGTGGCAGCCAGCCATGGAGCTTGGGGAGAAGCAAATTCGCTTTTAATAATTATTCCATGCTTTCCCTCAGAGACTTTCTTTTGTCACCTGAGGCCACTGCGGTGTGTTCAAGCACTCTCTCTATAATTGTTTATTTTATCCTTTTTTTTTCATACTCGGTTTTCAAAATTCTTTTAATTACTAAACCTGTTTTGTTTTTGAGTTGAAAATTGACAGTTTCAACTTTACTATCAGCACCCTGAACACATTTTTTGTGAACCTTAAAGTGACAAGTTAAATGTTTAATTTTTCACACTTTTCTCTTCAAATGGAATCACCCAAATAGACACAGCAATTTGTGCCAGGGTTATGGTCAGTGATAGTAAGTGGGTAGCTTCATTTCATGAGACTAAATCAGAGTGGATAAGACTCTACCAGGTGTTCTGCCTACCATTGCAAGCTTTATTACAGGGAGGAAAATAACCAAATTTCCCTATATGTGAGTGCTGTAGAAAATGTGATCTAAGTAAAATCATCCATCCATCTCTTTTCTAACTTCATCATCCTACTCAAGGTTGTGTTGGAGTCTGAGCCTATCTTGGCAACCGTAAAGCTGCCAATCAAAGCAAATTAAACTTAGCTGAATTTTTTTTAATCTTTGTGACATTTATTTAATTTTTTTTTCCTTCAGAAACTAAACAGACTATTATATATACAGCAGTAGTTCTTCTTGCATTAATGTGCTTTCTTTTGTGGTTAAGCTCTTCTATTTCATCTGGGATCCAAAATAAATACCACTTGCGTTTGCACCACAACAGCAAGTGCATTTTTATACATAGGCAATATATTAGATTTTCATGTTAGCAATGGTGTAAAGTCCTTCATAACTTAAACCTGTTTCACCTTCAGATGGAACCCTTTTTATGAAAACTCGTGATCGGCACAAGACGACTGTAGATTAAAATTCATGCAAATTAATTCGCCTCTTGGTAATAATGTACAATGCCCACTGGGATCAAAGGTTGCTGGGTATCCCCTGTAGGTGCAAGAGCTAAGATAGGCTGCCCTTTTACTGCCAAAGGTCTGATGAGGGGAATGCACCCCTTTGGCCTGTAATTGTCTGCAGCAGCAGGAGTATAAGACTGGTGTCTGTAGAGCCTTCTGAAATCAGGAGCAGACAGAAGGGACTTGATCTGTAACAGAGTCTCATTACCAGCGGCTAAGCCAGGAATGGACGTTGGACACCCAGCACAGCTAACATTGCCGGCCTAATTAACAGACAGGGGACACAGGACCCTTTTTCTTTCTGAGGCTCTGCAGCTTTTAAGGCAAGAGAAAGTAGCCTAAGAACTCCTGGCTCCCAAGAGGAAGATGGCTGATTGCTATTGGCAGCCTTCCATTCTTTCTTTCCTTTGTTTCTTGTTAACCCGGTGCCCTTGTGAATAGGTCTTAACACCCTGTTTTGCTTCAGACTAGCCTTTGACTACACTGATTGGACAGGTGAGAGTCTATGTTTAGACAATAAAGACAACGTGATGTAGCATGTGAGATCCAGCATTGCTATAGGACTCTTTAGACTGTTGAGACTCAATTAGCAGTCTAATTTATCATTATCTTTTAACTTTGATGTGTGCTTGATTATAGGATTTTAGTCTTTTTGCTTATCCTTCTCTTTCATCATGACTGTGTGCATGCAAAGAATGTTGAGTTTTTACCTCAATTTACTTTAATATTCAGTGCAAAGACAGTTTGTACACATAATTTCATTAGGCAAAAAACTGTTTAGCAGTGTTCAAAGTTTTTTTTTAATTAGTTACACTTTTAACTTCAGAAAAGATCCAGAAGATCTTGATGGAATTCTTTCATACAACAAGAAGATAACGACAGTCGGACTGGGTGTGAGATGAAGAGAAGTCAGTGAAATGATTTTTTAACAAAACCTAAATGGTTGGAATGAAAATTACAGGCCCAGAATAGCTAGGTTTGAAGCAAAAGATGAATGTATATCATGAATATTTGTATTGTTCAGAACTGTCGGAAGTTTATTTTTCCAATTGCATGTATTCAAAGCACTATTGAACTTTTTTTGTTCATTTTGTGGTGCAAACCAATTTCCATTTCAATTGTGCTTACTATTCAAATGGGAAATCCTGTGACTAATGTTCTTTGGATACACAAATGCAATTTAGAAGTAAAATCTGTTTTCTAGATAGTAGCCACAACTTGTAAAAGTAAAAAAAAAACAAACCAACACTTGGGAAAAAAACTAATTTGTAATGTTAATCAGTTAATAAATGGAAAAATAACAGCTTTTATCTTTCAGGGTCTTGAAATGCCATTTTAATGTTCACTTGGTTAATGAGAGGATATGCTTTTGCTTTAGTTATTATATTCTTTCCGTAATCAATTTGCCTTGCTTGACTTGAAGATTATGTTAATAAGACAGTTATTTTGCAGAGAATAATAAAATGGGCTATCACTCAGTGCCTGAGTACATATTACTCCCTGCGGCATGTAAAAAAAGGATTCTTTTATTTTTCTCCAAGATACACTCATCCATTGTATTGCCTGTGTTTTTTTTCTGGTAGCTTTATTGCTGCTATATATTTATACAAGGATCCAAGTGTCATTTATTATAGCAAAGAAATGAGATGGATCCCACAAGGTAATATAGTAAAAGAAGTCGAATGTCGCTCTAATGTTAAAGTTGCTGCACGTAGAATAAGATGTATGTCTGGGGAAAAAATCATTGTCCTGCCATTGGCAGATCTTCAGGAACATCAGCGTTTTATTTCCTATTGTCATCTTTTTGCTATAGACTGATGAGATATCCAGCTGTAATCCTATTAGCCACCATGTACAAACAGTGAAATTGTTGAATAATCAACTTAACGACTTGTTCAGCAGTTGCTGTGCTGATAATCCCCTGCACCATGTGCTGGCCCCATTAACATTAATCCAGATTGGCTTTAAAGGAAAAAAAAGAAGGAACTTCAATTTAATCGACAGTGTTACATCTGAAAAACATGCGTCCAGATTAAATTGCAATTGGACTGTTCATTTAAAAACAACTATTCACTTCTCAGCTTTGAATCAGTTTAGTGCTTAGTTTTTAAAATTGTTTTTTTCAGTAGATTCTGGTAATTGCAAGCAATGATGAAATCATAGCATTATGGCAATTTGCATTGAGTTAAACAGTTAGTCTATGTCTCAGCAATTTGTGTTGAGTTCTCCAAAGCTGATGGCTTTATGATAGTTCTTCTGCTCACCCTGTTATTTAGCACACATTTTGTTCTGGAATTGAAAGCATTTCATTTTTTTTCTGAACACTTCAAAAAGGTATGTCTCTAGAAAAAAGAATGGTGGAGGTATTTTGTTGTTAATTTGAGAGTGAGTTTTAATTATAGTACATGGTAGTTTGTATAAAAACTCTTCTTCAAGCACATGGATGTCCATTCCTTGCCCTGGAGGTGCCAATATACAGTATTTGCAGGTTTTCAAGGCCTCTTTAAAGCATCATCTCAAGAAGAAGGGAACAAGGTGTCAGGTTGGTCCCTTTAAGCCAGTAACAAGTGAGTTTAGTAAGGTTTAGCTATGAGTTAGAATGAAAACCCTTAGACACCCATTTGAGATTCAGGATTCGACAGAACTATCCAACAGGTTGTCTGGTGGAACAAAGTTGGTCCCTTAACAAAAAACAACAAAACACTTGAACACCCTTTGAAGCATTGAAATATTGCATGATTTAAAAAAAGGAAGATGAGCAAACTAAAATGTGTGAAGAGAAACCTGACAAAAAAAGCAAAGTGACACTTATGTGCCATTGGCTGTCATGCAGTCAGGCCTGTAATGGGGGACCAGTTGTATATTGGATACATGTAGCAAGTGGTGGCTTCCAGCAAGGGGGGTGTTGCAAAATCCTTTGTGACAGGTAGAAGTGAGGAGAGATAAGCAGCTGTGCCAGTGGCCAAATGAGAAACGCAGCAATGAGAGCACTCCGTTTGTCTCGCTTCCATTTCTTTCATGCTTGTCAGCTTGTTTAAGTGTGAATTATCCCAACCAAAGTAGTTCAGGCTCACTGAGCTAGTCCATGACTAGTCATGGTTGTAAACCTTTCCAATGTGAGGAATTGCAGGACTCATCTTCTCATTATTGCTTCTGAAGTGTCAGTGCCCAGGCTTATACTACCAGGGCCAGATTGAGAAGAGTCTTCTGCTGGACAGGTAGACCTTAATACGGATAAGTGAACGTATGCTTATTTTTGTATAAAAAGTAAGATATCAATTAGATGTATTTTGTGAAATAACATTAAAAAATTAGCAAGGAGCTTTAATTAGGTCATATAAACAGGCAAACCTATACATTGCATGGAAGCAGTTTGAAGCCCCCTTCAAAAATTTTGGGGAAATATATGGCCTTTAGTTCTTGATATCCATTAACTTTAAACAATATTTAAAACATCATATCAAATACTTTGCGATTCTTCATTTAGGGGGCTAAAATATGGATAATCAGGTTCTCTGTTTGCGTGGAAATCTGAAAATTGGTGGCATTTGCCATTGATGGAGAAAGCCCTATCATCTTGCCTAAAGAGAGGGCCTGACAGAAGAAGTGGGTCACTTCCGATGACAATTTTGTTAATCCAGTAATTGTTTGCTGTGCTTATTTCTCCACAGACTTCAACCCCAGGAGGAGAAAATGGGAAGGAAAGTTTGAGCACAGAGTCTGCCAGTACCAGGGTGAATAACTGTATGCAAACAGCTCCTCAGTCCAATCCTTTGCCTGCAGGTCAGAACATAGTGGGTCCACCTGCCATCACCCAAGGAACCTCTGCAGCTGCTTCCTTCTTCATAAGGTAAATAGGCGCTGTTCTTAGTCTGTTCCTGTTCTTCGCATGCTTTCCTCTGGTTAAATTAACTTTAAATACATGCCAGGACTAGGGTAATGGTGAGAAAATCTAACATGATACTTTGCATTTCATTATACATCTTTATCTTATTCCTTTTTTTCACTTATTTGCCAAGATTCTGCCAAATTTTCCCCTGGCCCGCTCATTACATGTTCTAAATTCTCTTTTGCCCTTGGCTATCCCTTCACTGTTTTTTCTTATTTCCCACTGGGAATGTGCAGCATTGATGATAGTTCCATCTAATGTGGTAAAATGGCAGTGATAGATGCATCGACTGGTCATTTGGAAACAATATCATAGCAAAAGGAACACTAGTGCATTCTACAGGAGTATTCATGTATGTAATAAATGGGTGCCTAAGGGATGCGTCATAATGGTGATGTATTAGCCTTTAATGGCAGTGGATGCTGAAAGACTTTCGAAGAGGGGAAAGATTGCTGGTCACTCACGGACCTGCATTGTCATATTTGTCGAGCATGACATTATGGTGCGGTATTTCAGTAATAGCACTTGGCTTACTAAATTACGTCCTCTGTTAAAGTACAAGAAGCTATGAACATTCAGAACATTCAAGTGTGCAGAAAATTATGAAACAAAGTCTCTTAGCAGTAAAGGATGGTGATAAAAGTTGCGGCGCGGCTCCTTGGATCTTCCTGTGAAAGAGCAAGCAGGTTAACCATGAGCAATGTCCTGTGACGGCACAGCTTGACCTGTTCATTGTTAGGGTTAATTTCATCGACTTGATTTATAATTTCTCTGTTTGTTTTGGGTCTGCTTTAAAAAAAATCAAAATGATTTTCGCAGAGGAAATCTAGGAAGAATCTGTTTTTTTAATTTGAGGAAAACTTGGAAGAGGGAGGAAATTAATAAAAGGTCACACCTCCATTTAAGTTTTTTGTTTTTGTGCTTGCACAACATGAATGATCTAATTTAAAAGTTAAAACTTCAAACTGTCATAGAATTATTAATGTAAATTATTGTATATTATTCTATGAATATTACTTTTTACTTTGTCCCGTAATGATGTTATAAGTCATCTTAAGGAATTAATATATGTATAATCACTACCATGATCATAAATATTCAGTACTGAGCATCATACACTCATGATTTAAATATATGGATTAGCTTTTCTTTAAAATACAGTTCCTGTGTAACTTAATGCCATTAGACAAATCATCTGGACAATCTAAATTTACACTGTAAATGAGCTTGGCATTATCCTTCATCTGTTTTTCATTTTTCACTCCCTGAGTGAAGATGAATATTGAAAATGAGAGAGCATATTGTAACATTAATTTTTCCACATGCAAAGCTCGGGAACTTTTGTTAAAAAAATCACATCAACCTACTTTTTAGAAAAGTGCAATTTCTGTTAACATATTATTTCAACTATGGCTATTAAGGAGAACAGTGCAATTCAATGGTGAAAAAGATTTTTGAAGGATCTCACATTTGCACTTCCATTTTTAAAGTTATTGATGTATGAGATGTTGAAAAGTAATCATTCTTTTTTTCCCCTTCTATGGAAATGGAAATTTAGATGAAAAATTAGTTGTACATAGACAAAGAATTGAGGAACCAGTGAATTTCAAAACCCTTTCACATCCATAACCCCTCCCATCTAAAACATAATCTGCTCCTTTCATTTGACATTCAGTTATAATGCTCGAGCAAATCCAATATGTTCAAATGGGTTTGTGGTAAAATTCCCTTGTTAATTAAAAACCAGCTGATGCTTTTAACAGCAAAGTAAATATTTTGTTCTTTCTTGTAGAATGTCTACATGACTCTTAATTTGATTTGCTCTTTTCTTTAAAGGACATAGAATAACAATGTAGGTTTTTCAGCTTATTCCTTAGGTGTCCTTCAGCTTATAGTTCGCAGTCTATATGAGTTCCGGCACAATGATAAAATACACCATGGTTAATCATGAAAGGCAACAGCTCAACTGTGACGTAAAAAGTATTGCATGTAGAAAATAAACAGACATCAGGAAAGCAAATGTGAGCCTCAAAGAACGCGTCAGTTTTCAAGCACCTTTACTCAAATGGTGATTGTGGAAACTTTTTGTACATTTTGTGCGAATATTTTTTGTTGCTGAACATGGCCTACCATAATTCTCTTACCAGAACTGAAGACTTACAAATTCTAAAAACAGTCATATTCGAGCACTGATTTTATTTCTGCAGTTTAGCTTTTGGAACCCAACTTAATTTGCCTGTTGGACAACAACTTCAACCAAAGTAATTTCATGCAGCTTTGAACAGAGGTTTATCCTTTTAGTTATGTTTTTTTTCCTTTTCCCTATTGGCATCTGTTTATTTTGTTTCCATGCAGAATCTGTTAATCTCAGTTACACAGACTGAGGCACATTCTGCCACCCACCCCCCAGTGAAGTGGAACTCCATCCAGCCTCTTACCACTAATCTCTCAAGGGCAGTAGGGGCCACAAAATATGCCTGGTACAATTACAAAGCTAATGTGACCAGCCTGACAACAGGATTCCTACCTTAATACATGTTCTCATGGCCTGACTTTACTCACCTGGTTTGTTGGCTCAGATTCGTCTCTGCTACTCTGGGGTCCCATGACCAGATAATATAGCCAGGCTGAATGGGCTTTTTCCCTAATCCTCTTTTAAACTGGAATCCTGTGTGCTTCACTGTCAGGACCAAAATGTAGAATGAGAGCTGTCTTTGTGTTTGCCTTATTCAATGTCAATAACATTTTTAAAATAGGAAAAATAGACATAAAAAAGAAACAAGTCCTTTAGGGTTTTTTTTATTTTAAAAGGCTAGCTTATTGTAACTGAATTAAGAGCATTTTTCACAGCTTTTGTCTGAAACTGAATAAAAACTGTTTTCATGAGAATGCTTCATGTAACGTGTCTTGATTGAAGTAACGGAATAATCCACAGGTTGCTCACTTTCATACATTTGCATAATTCATACAAGTATGAGTATTGCTCAACTCTATGAATCATGAAAATTTGTAAAACTTTTTTCATATTCATCTTTGTTTTTTTGACAGATTGTGAATTTTATTTTATCATTGAAAAGTATGACAGGAAGCTCTGAGAAGATTTAGCTTATTTTTTTAAAAAGCACCTAAAAAGAGTAGTTCCTGTGCCAAGAACCACTTCTTTTTTGTGGCATACTCAGCTTGTCCCCTGCTGGTATATGAGCACTGTCTCTGTCCCCTCCTGTCCTCAACCCACACATTGGCTTCTCCAAACAATGGTGAATTTCACTGTGAGAATCTGACTATCACAGTGCCTCAAGGATTCAGTCACCAGAATAGGCTCATTGACTGTATGCGCCCCATTGCGCGTCTACCTCTTATTTTGAAAGCGATTCTTGAAAATTTGTTCTATGGCATCTGTAGCTATCGCAGCACATTTTACAAAGTAAGGTCTTTCGGAATTATACTGTTATAAGGAGAAATGTGAGGCTATTTTGATATTTTTAAGTGATGGGAAACCAAGCCAACTTTCAAAGTCAATAGAATGAGATTCAATTGCGCACTGTAAATCTATGAAATCTGATATATATTGTGGGTTTTGTTTTATAAATATTTATAATCATTAAAGAAGTTATATTCTCTTCTTTGCTTTATTTGCTTAAGGGCTTAAAGCCATAAAGTTTTCGCCACCATGTTATGTCCACATTTTTTTCTTACCTATGGCAAACCATACATAGACATTTATAGTGGCACATAGATCTTCTGTAATATTAGTTTTTTAGATGGTCCTTTTTTTAAACTTTGTGTCCACTATAAGCTGACAGAAAATGTGTTGGAGGTATGGTTTTGGTATGTTAATAAATATTGAGATAGTTACCCTAACACTTTTGTGTTTAATCTTTCCTTTATAATGATTTTATTAATTTGTCTGTTTTCTTCTGATTCACATGGAAATTTCATTATACACAGTATTTCTTTGATGTTAGACTCATAAGAGCTGCTTTAAGTGGAAGCGAAATACAGTTGTTTTAGAAAAGTTGTTAATGCATGTGTTTCTAATCCTGGGTGGCATGTTAGGTGAAATTATAATGTCCAGCTTTGCCACAGAATTTACACAGCTGTCCGTTTGTTTACACTCATTGATCTCAAGTGATTTAGAGCATCGACCCTTAGATTTCTCAAAGAGTGAAAAACCCTTAAAGAATGGGCATCTAGTTTAGATTGCTGTGTATTAGGATCTACTTTTACAGACTTCTTTATTTTCAGATTAATTTATTTTTTCTAAAACAATGTCTGACTTGATCAATGACGAGCAACTACCCACTAGACTGACCAGGAAACATCCCCCTTATAATTGAGGTTAGTAAAAGGCCAGGCTCCTTATCAGTTTTAACTGTGTGCGTGTGCATGCTTTTGTAATAGGGGTTTGTGGGGGGGCAGCTTGCTAACGCTGAGCACACTGATTGTTCTGTGACTGAGCATATGATTAGCGTATTGACACTCCATTCTTAATAAAAAAGGCAGGACAAACAACAGAGCCAGCAAGCGCTTGGCTGCTAAATGACTAATGTGTTTTTGTGCCACGCATCAGACTGCTCAATTAGTACCTGCAAATTGCACCAGATATATTAATTTATCATAAAGATTGCACCGGGAACAGCAGAGACAGATGGGTGGAAGATCATTTTCAGAATTATTCTCCATACCTGTGCAAGCTGGATTAAAGCACACGTCATTAGAAAACGTGCATGGTTGAGGCTGTTTTTACTGACAGCATATGGAAAATTGATTCATGTTAGGTGTAAAAAGGTTTAGCTTAATTCAATTTGCTGATTGCCATACTGAGAAGAGTCCTAGAAAGTATACAGGTATGATATCTGGTTATTTTTCTGGAAGAAGCATTATGAAAGAAAAAATTGGGACATATGACTGTTTTCTTCCAAATGTATAATACAGGTTAATTCTTTTTGCAAAGCTAGTTAAAGGATTCATCTATAATTACCATATAATAATCCCAAGGCCAGGTGTTTTGTGTTGAAAATACAGTACTCTTAAACAGGAGACCTTGGGAAGTAACCATAGAAACAAATGTTTTTCAAATAAAAATAAATATAAAACAAGCATGATAATAACTGAAACCTGAAGATGAACCAACACTGCAGTTTATACATAAAGAACTGAAACAGTTGTTTCAAAGTATACAATGTTTAATAAGGTCTGAAATAAACCAATAAGTAGTGCCTATAAGAAATATACCTCTGACATTTACACTAGCCTTAGCAGAATTAACAAACAGCAAGGAAGAAAACATCTGTAATTTTCAGATAAAGACTTAAGGGAATGATCTGTTGAAAGTGTCAAAAATTAACAAGAGGGACTCTTAATGGCTCCTTGAACTTTGTTAGATTGACATTTAACTGAAACACCTTAATTATTCTGTTCTTTCGGTACAAGGTACCCATACCGGTAGTTTTTTTTAACCTTTTAAATCAAACAATTTCAAAGAGCTGGACACAAGCTGAAAACAGTGCTTGTTTGTTCCCCTGAGTTGCACTGTAAACAAGCAGCTTTGCTTGTCATTTGTGTTTTAAAAGCCTCTATAGTATTGCTCAGAAGAAAAATGGAATAAAGACCGTAAAAAATAAAAACAGTATTCAAGGTCTGTAACCGTTCAGGGCTTACAGTGTGTTCAAAGGTTTTTATGGATAACCAGATTTGAGAAAATGTGTCACTATACTAAAGCACATTTCTTTAGAAGATTTGCGTTAGTTGACAGATTTTTTTTGTAAAAAGTGTTGTTTATCTCATCTATCAAAACCAAGAACTTACTTGGAGATCTGGGTTGCTCTGAATTTTTTGTGCAGACACCCTGAAATGGAAATCTACTTATTAAAAGAATACAAGTAGGATATATCCTAAAGTTGATTTGTGTGCTATGCAAAAATTTCCCGAGGAGCTCAAAATCTGTGGCCTGGGTTTCCAGTTCTAATGCAAGGGCTGGGGGTGGGTCAGGGTGTGGAGATGACTTGTCACACGCATTCACTCACTCAGCACTGAAGATTATGCCGGCTAGTCAGGCAGTCAGAAAGAGAAATACATGCAAATCATCCATTTGGCTGGCAAATTTTGACTGACAGCCTTAATCCTTGTCAGTAACAAATTGGCGAAACAGATTAGGCCCCACTGCTGAAAGGGAACGGGAGGCTATTTTCTGAAGTGCCATAGCAGAGCTAGTGGATAACATGTAACTGGTTCAGCTTGTTTACTGGATTGAAAGAAGTCGCAGATGGTGGGCAGGCTCAGGCTGAAGGACCAAACAGACTGCATCAAACCTGTTGAGGGTAACACTGAAGGCACAACTATGAGGATGAAGTAAGTCTTTGTTGTCTGGGTTTGACAGGTTTCTATTCCTTTTCACTGGACTAACTTGGGAAAAGTTTCATGCCTTTTAAAATGGAATTATTTTTTGAGGGCCTGATAATTACAAGCAAGAGGGGGGCTGCATTTTAACGATTTTGTGAGTGGCACACAAAATGTTTAGTTACTGAAAGTGAGAGGGAAATTGTATTGGATTAAATGAAAGCTGGGGTGTCTTTTCAGTTGTTTAAACATAGGACTTATCGAACATTGGGAGTTGCACAGATTGATGTTTGCTTGCATACTGCAAGAGAATAATACAGATACACGACTTTTAAATTGATTTTCTATTGTTTCATTTTTATAAGAGCTTCAGTTTGAATTGAAGTGACTGGATTTAAAAGAATAAATTTGAATGGGATTTTGCCTGTCTTGCAGACAGGTAAAAGCTATCAGTAACATGTCTAGCATCATCAGTGTGTAGGTGTTGATGGAGTCACCAATCCATTGCCCAAGGGAGCAACTCAAAACCTTCCTGTCCTCAGGGTCTATTGTTTGACTTCTACCACCAGATGGATCACATCACAGCTTTCCCTCCCCCTACCTCTTTCCAATAAATGGTGTTAATAGTGCTGCTGCCTCCAGCTCTCTCCCCCCATTATCTCTTCTAGGTTTAACAAAACCATTTAAGGAGACAGAAAATCTGGAAATGAACCTTCCAAATTTAAATCCTTCTTTCCAAAACAGTTCCAGGAAGAACTCTGTTCAACTTTCTAAATAAACAGCCAAGTTCCCATACAAGTCTCTTGTAACATCTCATAGTGTCACTTTGTTTTGTTAGTAGGTAAATGCACTCCTAGTCTTACAAACTGCCAGTTACTACTGTTCAGTTGTTAATGTGAAGACACTATGAATATGGCTTCTGTTGATTTTTTAAACATTTGTTTTATACTGAAATCTTTAACTCTCCCAGAATTCTTAATGTTGTATAGTGCAGAAAGTGTTTTCTGCAGCACCTGAGTATTCACTCTCTGAGTGTTTGCCATGGTCAATTTGCATGTGAAAATTAATTTATACATCTTACAGTTAGTACGGTCTACATCACCACTGCATTACACATTAATTCACCTTCCTTTCACTATTCATTCCTTTGATTTATTTTTCATTGTGCTCATTTACACTAGGTAAAGGCAACTGAGGACTAGTATAGTAAACCATTTAAAAATAGTAAGATCTAGCAAAACACAGTGGGAATAAAATGAATTAGTGAAAACTGAGGTAGATTATGATCAATATACAACCTTACCACACATGTATTATTTATTATCGTGTAAAATGGTAGAAGTATGTATATTTACATTTTGTTTTTACCATGGTTTTATACTGGTTGCTCTGAATAACATAATGTTTTCCGTTTTATTTAAACTGGGGAGCTTCAGATTTGGACTATTACATTTGTGTTTTCATGCCTGGAATATTTTTCATTAAGATTACATGTAACATGTAAAGTTATAATTTGGACCAGCATCTTTTCCACATTACATATACATAGATGTAGATTTTAAGGAGAAAGGATCGTTGGCCACCTTTAGGTCACATCCTCATAGTGTGTGAGGTCCAGAATTGCTTCAGGATTTGCAGCAGATTTGTGACATTTGTGACTCTTTCAGATTCAGTTTAAATATCTACTGGATAATGAACAAAGCCATTGGGCTAAATTCGTTTTGGATCTGTCTCCAGCTTACTGTGCAGACATTTAAAGTTGTCTTGTGACCAGCCCTGTAAAATGCAGTACCAGGGTATTACAAACTGTAGGCATCTGAATGAAAAATAAAAATGTATTAAGAGAACTGCAAGAAAATCACAAACTCAATTTGTTCAAATGCGCTCTGGTTTGCAGAGGTAAAGATATACATGACATTTACATCCATTGATATTTTTTTACTTGCCTCGATTGCACCTTTGTGCCGAAAGGAGTGGGAGCAGGTTATTGAAGATTTTAGTAGTGTTTTGTGTGTATGTGGGTGCTGTAGTGGGTAGTAGAAATCCTGCATCTTTAGCAGCATAACTGCTTCTGTTCTTCTCCCTAAGCAGCGGGTCACCAATTCATATTCAAATGGGTACACATGTAAAAGCAATAGGCCTTGGGTGTCCACATTGATTGGGAAATGTCAAGTGTTTTTTGGGCATGTGCTAGCAGTGGGCAGCCATCAGACAGGTCAGTCAGATGCAATACAAAGAAAAGAAGGTCCAGAATGCACAGCATGTTTCCCAGAAGCAAGCATGTTTATAAAAGGGGTGTTTCTTGCAGGAGATACATTAATCTATTTCTCTTCCATTTGCACTGGCATCTAATCCCTTAGATGTTCAGAGCGACAGACTCTGGATTACTTGAGAATCAAAAATAGAAGCTGTGAACGATCTTATACCTTGCCACCTCGCTTTAATATTTGATCCTCCTGAGTGCCAACGTTTGAACAGCCGTTCAAATCAAGGACTCTGGTCTGCTGGCAAAGGCAATCTGTGCAGCCTCAAAAAGTATTTGTGGGTAGCAACTAGAATTTTATGATCCCAGGTCAATCATTTTGTTTCCAGAGTTACAAAAGGTAAAAGCAACGGGGCTGTTGCTGCCTTAAAGCAACAAGGAACTGTAATATATTTTAATGCCAGTGTAATGGGCAGTGGTAAACTATCAATTTTAAAGACAAGAGTGAATTAATCATGGTCAAAGACTGCAGGAAAATGTGTGTAATTTGTAGTTTTAGTGTTGTTCTGTACCTGAAATTCTTTCAATTGAATATGTGACTTGGGACTTTAAAAGGGAAATAACACCCTTTTGGCACATGACTATGAATTTAGTATAAGGGACATGTGCTAAGACAAAATAACCACTGGGTTGTGTTGTTCAAAATATTTGTGTACTTTTAGCAATAGAGGTCGATGAAGTATATTAAAACTGTTGGACACTATTACTGGCAACAAAAAGCACCCTGTCGAGAAGATTTTGTAGAAGGTCTTTTGGTTTAGTTCAGACTGCATGAATCATTATTTGTTGGGCATATTATATTGGTAAGAATTGAATTACCTTTCTGTTATACTGCAGTGAACTCTCAACAGCTTGATATGCTTCTCAAAAATTGTTGACTTCATAAGCTTAAAAGATCTTCCCTGAAGTACTATGACGAGTCCTGCATTTCACATTGCCAAGTCTTTGAGAAAGCCAGGTGATTAAGTGCAACCATCATTATGGAGAGATGGCAAATGACACCCTCTCCTGCCAAACAATTGCCAAAAGAAGAGAAAAGGTTTGTTCTGAAAGCAAATAAGCTTTTCCCTGACATTATGCATTTTATATAAGCAATTTAGCTGAGGAATCAAGGGAGAGTTGTATCCAACACTGCAAAGTACTACCCTTGAATTTATGTAGTGCTCACTTGGCACATGAAATACAAATGTTAATCCAGTTGAATCTGCTGTTTGCTTTTGGCTAACTTCCCGTTCAGCTTATTTCTGCTATGTAACCAAAGCTATGCCAGCCAGACATAGTGACAGGATTTTAGACAAGGTGTTGTGCAGTTACTAAGGCACAATTAAGGTACATAACTCCAATGCTTTGTCCTTTAAAGGGGAAAGGTACAGTGATGCCCACTGTATTTGATTAAAAGCTCTTTCAATTGCAGGTCGTCGCGGTGCTTTCTTAGTGAATGATGGCCCCCACTGGTGAGAAACATCGCTACCCATTGTGTCAATCCTCTGTAAATGTTTTTGTACCATTGTAAGGACCCAATCTGAATGATGGTAACTGTAGTTGTCAAGGCTAGCCATAAAACAATACACAGGACTCTTGTTTTGGGCTTTTGCAAAGCTATGCCATTGTGCAGTAGGCTTTATATTTGCTCTTGTAGTGTTCAAATTTGTTGAGCCATTCTCTTATTGTGTCGATCTGCTTCCTTCAGGGTACATGATTGCCTGAGTCTCCTGCATGCAGGAGACCTTTCACTGTTTTTTCACGACTGTTTTATCTGTGATTGACAATACAATATGTCTATATAAGGTTTTTATTGGTACAGTGCATATTACATTAGAAAACCATACTATTTACTATTGTCAAGCTTGTCATCCTCTGAAGTATTTACCTAATCTCTGCTTAAATGAATTAACCTCCACCTCCAACCTTCTTTTTTTGCTTTCTGACATTTTGGCTGAGGACTTGAGCACTGAGCTTGTTAGAATATCAATGAAGCTGAAAGTCAGGCTGTTGAGTCGGATTGCTGTGTTGTGAAGAGGGGAACAGGAAGATATAAGTACTGAGGCAGAGGAAAGTTGTTTTACTTTCATCAGGGGAGTTGGCTCCGATTAATTTGGTTCTGCTTGGCTTAGCATGCTGCCAAAATGCCAGCAATTCCAATTATACAAGTATGTATTTGGTATTGTACAGAAAGAGTGAGAGAGAAAGGCAATAGGGTATTGTGTTTATTAGAGCCGTGACATATGGGGAATAGCGCCACTGCTTCAAGGTAAAGAGGGGAAAATAAAAATGAAAGAGCTTGTGTGATTTATTTCGTCTGTTCCCAATTCATGCAGATCGTCTGGAATGAAGTGGATTATTTCCTGTAATCAGTCTGTGTCCTGCCACATGAGACCCCAGAGTCCCAATTTCAGAATTCAGCCATCTGAACAGTTAATGCTATTATGTCTGGGCGTGCGACTGTTGTAACAGGAGATAAGATAAGGTGAGAGTTCTATACCAGGATTCAAATGAAAAATAAAAAAATAGTATGTTATATTAATCGCTCCAATTTCTAACCACTTCATCCACTACAGATACATGGAGAACAGGTGCCTTTCCCGCCAAGCAACAGGCACAAGGCAGGGTAAACCCTGGATGGGACGCTAGTCCATCACAGGGCACTAGTATGTTATATGCCGCTTAAAAATGGAAAAATAATAAAATTAAATTTTTGATGCTCATTTCTCATACTAAGCTTTTATCTCCAACACTATTTTTCTAACACTTAAATGGTTTTAAATTCCATCTCTGTAGCACAATCTCCTGATATCCATGATGTAAAGCAAGAGGAGACATCCTGTCCATCCTTTCTGATTTTGGTTGAAACCATAGATATCAAAACCTATGTCCTTACACCTAAATGTCCCCATCTACACACCATTTTATTCATGTACCTCAATTGGATATCCCTCTTTTGTATGTTGTCTATTGACTTGGATATAGATCACAGATTAAAAAACACATGTAGGCCCCCTGTCTTGTCTTTCGAAGGTATGCTCGACCAGCCACTGATTAATCAGTCACAAATGTTCCCAGCAGCTATCGAACTGTTTGTTGTGATAGCCCGAGCAGACTGCACAAATAAATAATCGCTAGGTGTCATCCCCACTACAAAATGATTAATGAGGGATGAGAAGACTTCTCTCTCTCACTTCTCTTTTTTTTTTGTTTGCCAGTGATTAATTAGGCAGGGCTGCAATGTTGCAGCCCACATGGACATGGGGTTAAACTGTTTTGTCTTTTTAATTTAAAAGGTATCAGAGGCGCTGATTATAGACCCACTAGCCTTCAAAAGTCAGATTTCCACAGGGCTGTTGCAAACAGGCAAAGGTTTTTGTTGCATGTCTGAAAGATTTCCCAGTCAGAGTGCTCCTGTTGCCATCACAGTGACTTACAAAGCAGACATTACCTCTCTCTTGGAAGGTTTCGCATACTTCTGTTCTACTGTGGCAATAAAGGGCAGACAACTGTAACAGCTGAGAAATTCACTTGAGCAAAATGGCATAATTTAAAGGATCAATGACATATCTTGTGAATAAACTTATATTTGTGCATGCTGTTTAGTTTTTGATTACAGGGTGTATTCCATAAAATTTTGTATTATATTAAAACCAAAGGTGAAGATTTAATGTTTACTCTAAACTTCAAAAGCCAACCTAGGTGATATTGTCTGTTTTAAACTTCAAGCATTTGGAAAAACCTGTTAACAGGACATGATGCAACAATGAGTACCGAAGAGATGAACATTGCAGTAAGAAATCCAGGATGAGATAAAAGACCATGTTAATCTCAGTTAGTGGCACTAAGGGAAGTGAAGCAATAATATACATTTAAGAAAGGAAACTGGTAATTTCTCAATTGTCAGCTGTGAAGTATTAATGCAAATGGAACTCATTTCCTATTTGAGCTTCAGTGAAAGAACCCAGGCAGTATAATTAACCGTGATTCCTTTTTTTTCTGTAATTTTAAACCAGATGGGCCATTTCTGTGGTGGGAGGGCTACAGTAGGCATTAACTGTAGGACTGCTTTGCTTTTTGGCCCTAGCCTCGTTTTTTTTTTTGTTGTGCTTTCTATTTAGAGGGCAAAGGCGATATTTAAGCCAAGTTGGCTAACAAGTCAACCTGAAGTTTTAAAGTCTCTTCATGCGTTTTACTCAGTAGGGCTTAAGGAGTTTGGGGAAGCTTCATTGTTTGAAGGTCTATGTGTGCACTGAGAGGTAATTAAGGAAACAATGAACAAATGCAGCATATAGAATAATAGCATACGTGACCTTTTCTCCCTCACATCTTTCTAAAAGTTAGCAAGTTTTTAAGAACAGCATAACCCACAGGCTGCATTACTTGCTTTTGTAAAAGAAATACAACACCCCATATTAAAAAAAATGACAAACATGAGATTTTTAAAGGAAATTTCAGTACAGAAGCATAAGTTCAGATGGAGTGCTGGCAAAGCAGATCTTATTATGTTTGTAATGAGGGTTTTGTTCAGAATGAACAATGAGAGATTTTCAAATAAGACACTTTTTAAACTCAACATGAAGGATATTGATGGAAAGCCTTGAAATTCCAGAATATCAAAGGAAGGTATAGAAATACAACAGTTTATCAAACTACTTGAGTACCTCTGTTTAAAAGCTGTTTGTCCCTGATCATGGTTTCTGATAGCTAGTGCACATAAGCCATAAAACACTCTCATTTTAAATTTCAAATGGAGGGAATGTGTAGCTGAAAGTCAAAATACTAATACTTTCCCTACCTCTCTTTTTTCTTTAAAAAAAGTGAAATCCTTGTCTTTTGCTTTCAACTTAGTGCTTGCTCAGACCATGAAAGAAATATCAAGCGTTGCTATGAACCTGGTTCATATTGCTCCCATCTCAATTACACAAGTGTCTTATTATTGCAAAACAGATGCTATTACTCAATCTACTGATCTTGCAACAACATTCTGGGTCTGTGCATCTATTCATTCAGGTCAGCTGAATATTAGCTTTTTAAAAAAGAAAAAAAAGTGTCTTCAAAAATTTGAAGAAATAAAAACATACTGACTCAAAGAAATTGACTGCATTGTCTTTAGTTTAAATGTCCTTTCACACATGACCTGTTGCATGTCTACAAAAAAGTGCTCTTTATCCTATTGATTAATTCACTGAAAAACTATACAGATGCATTAGCAGCTTCTGGAATATTTTGGATGTCTTCTCATTTCTTCCATTTTTTAATGTATTCAGCTAATGTTTTGCCCTTTGAATGAAAGGAGAATATTGTTTTCCAAAGAGAACTAATCAAGACCATCTTTTGGAGATTCTTTAGTTATCTCCACTTTGATTTGTTTCCAAAATCAAATTTCCAGTGCTGAATGAAACAACTATAAGGGGATTTTTAGAACTTTATTGCCAGTGGGACTATGCACGGAGAGCAAGAATTCAGTCTTATTGCGTTTATACAGTTTGGTAAAGAATTATGTACTGGTAAATTAATTCTCATACTAAAATTAAATAAACAGTATTGAAACCTATGGTTCCTTCATCTTACTTTCAAACTGCAGTATGTCTTTTTGCCTTTGATTTCAATTAAGAGTGTTTTCCTTTTAGACTCCAACTGTTTCATTTATTTTAAGACAACAGGGGATTCCTGCCCCATTGCAACTTGGGAATAAAGCAATTCCAAGTTGACTCCAGTGTGGCTTTAGCAATCATATTACTGTGTTCATTTCTCAGGCAGAAAATGATTTACCTTAATTCCTGTGGCTTCCAGCTGGCATCTAGCCAGGCAGTCCTGTCTACACTAGATGCAGCAGTTAGGTGGCAGTGTGCAACATTCTCTCACTTTTGGTACCTCATAATCCCTATTTTCTTATTTCACACCACATGCAGTTACAGATGAATACTAATAAGATCACAAGAGATTACATGTAAAAAAACGCTTCCGCATTTTGACCCCTTTCAAACTGTCTAGAATTGACAGGACAAATTTGTTGAATTACAGTATGTCTTTTGCATTTGAAACACCAACAGTGATTTTTTTTTGTTTAAAATAAAGTATGCCGAGGCTGTCTTTTCATTTCTTTCCAGTTGTTTAAAGCAGGGGTTACTTGTATGCTAAACTGTAAGATAACCAATTTAATAAGTCTATAACAAATTCAGATTTGGTGTCAATTGTTTGTACAGGCTTACATTCATGTGACCACATAATACTGTAACTCATTGTTTCTGGTGAAGATAATACAGTTCCCTACAAAATGTGATCATTGAAAAGGGTTGAATTAATGTACAAGATACACTATGTTCTATTTGTTACTGGTCTGAATGTTTGCCCTTTCTATGAATATATGTTAGATGACTTCTGTTGGTGGAGGATATGTTTACCCCTAGATGTTATTTATATTACTGTTATCTTCTGTGAGAAGAGAATGAAGTCTCTAGAGCACCTTAAAAGACACTTCAAATAAATGGGAAAGATTTTAAGTGAAAAGTGGTTTTCATGACTTCTGATAAGGAAAGATAGAGAAAAAGAGTGAGAGATTTTTCCCCCCATTTTTCATTCTTGTAGTTGAGTTGGTTAAGCACGAGTAGTCTGTAAGTAAGTCTGTCTTAAAGTGGACAGCTTAGCAGTAAAACACTCCTTCTTGTTAAGAGCCTTAAAAGATAGCTGAGAAGTCCTTATGAGGCTTCCATTAAAATGGGATTGAAGATAATTACCACGCAGAATGGATTCCTAGATACACATATGGAAAATGAGAGCAAAGGAAAGACAAATGTTGATGTACTTTCATTTTCAGCCAAGTCTTCACTTCAGATTTGCTTGCATTGCTGCTGAAGAATCTTTTCCAATAGATGGTGCCATAGATGAGCTCACTAAGAAGAACTGTCACACAGATAAGACATTCTAGTCTGGACTTTTTTCTCCAGGAGCTTTTGATGTTACATTTGTAGGACAAGCATTGAACTGTTGTGATAAATTTTACAAGGAAAGGGGTTAAATGAAGGGCAAACAGTTTTAGAGTCGCAGATAATTTTTTGTTTTAAAGTGGGCAGTGAAATTTCTGCATAAACTGATCTGTAGCTTGTTTCCTCCATACAGTCACACCCATGGTCAAAGTGCGATAGCATGGAAAGTAGGCCTTATTTCAGATTTCATGGAAGTGATTTACTTTGTGTTTATGGAGCATAACATGCCATAGCACAAAGCAATTCAAGTGAGCTCTCTCAGTGTGTAGTAATAATTTTAGATATGAGGTTAAGCTAGCTACAGTATACTATATCCAGCACAGAATGCCATTTTTAGAGATGCTATTTTTACATCAAAGCACCATTCTTCACACATTTTACCCATACTTTGGCCTCAGTTTGACACATGCCAAAGCCATGAACAGGGAAGCTACTTTCATAAGTAAAATCATCCTGTTCCCACAGTACACATTATTTAAAAGCAGCTATCCTGTCTGACCTCAAGATCATTCCATATTCATCACAGCAAGGGTAATGCATGCATGTATATCACTTAACATACATTAGTCCAAAGCTGTCAGTGCTGTATCAGCAATAAAAAGATAGACGATAAAAACTTCTTTTATATAAAGTAAATGATTAAACAAAGAAAAGGGAGAAAGTCAAGGGCAAGAAAAATAAAAAATCTATGTTTTGGCAAGTGGATGTTAAAAATATTTTAAAATGTGAGTATTAAATTGTGTTTTATTAACAGTGCCTTAACCTTAGCACTAAATCTTATCCATATACTTTTGTAGCCCTCTGAAGCAAAAAGTGACATCATCTTTCAAACTTAAAGTGTGATGTCATATTCAATTAATCACTTGCGAAGCATTCATCAGTGACCTTAACCTAAGACTCTTCATGAGCCAATGTCATTTTGTAAAAGATGCAAGACTATGCCTTTATTCTCTCAAGCAAAATGCTCAATAGTTGGTTTTGTTTAAACATTTAAATTTTGTTTTAGTTGAGTAGAACATATAAGCATCTCAAGAAAATTTGTAATGGTTCTTTGACTTTCATTGGACATACCTTATAAGGGAACATAAACACTTTTATATTATTATCATTATTATTATAAGCAGCGTTACTGTATGTTCACCTGCATTTGAATAAGTCCTTTCATACTTGTTGGGAAGTAAAGGCTTTGTCTTAATTACAATATTTAATTCCTGCAATTATTGCAGAGAATCTGGAGATCTGGAACACATTATTTTCTGATAGTATTTTAAAATATATTTGCGAATTTATGCAGACACGTATGAATAAATGCTTAAAAGATAACATTAATATTGTATATGTGTAATGTCTATGCAGGAGAACTAGTCTCTGCTACACTAGAAAGGTTTAATCTAAATTACAACATTGTTATGCTATTTGAAACTTGTTTGATACACTAAAGGAGCACGCCAAGAAGGTTAAACAGAATGACACAGTAATCTTAAATCTGCCTCTTAAATATTTAACATGGTTTAGACAACATTATTCTCTATATACCAAAGGCCATCAATATGTTTCCTATTACCCTTTGACAGGATTAAGGTTATAGCTACTTCAGTGATGCACATGCAAACTGCTTTTTTTGCTCTGTTAATGTGAACTTGACAGAGCTGTAGTCTTAAGTTAGAAATACTTTACAATTTCACCCCCTTAGTCTTTCTTGTAGTGCATATGTGCCATTGCTTCCAACTTAATTTGGTGTCCTCAAATGAGTCAAAGGTACTCAAGCCACTCTTTCAATGTGACGGCCACCCTGCTGCATGAAAATCCTTTTGTATTTGAAGTACTGTGTTCACCTAAGAAGCTCTGGGCTCTTAGCTTCTACAACCCTGCCTTAAATGTAGGCAGAAATATGCCTGGCGTATTTAACTTAAGAGCTTAAGCTTTTGAAAAGCTCCTTAAAACCCCATTGCGTCTGTTCATGTGCACATGGGTAGAAGGTGGGAGCTGCAAAATCTGTCCCCAGCATTGTTTAATTCTGTCAAATTGACCATTATTAGCATAAGGATTCGCTGGAGACTTGATTTTCTTTTCAGGCAAATGAGGCAGTGATTGGATATTTATCCAGGGCAGAAGCAAGGTCTTTGGAGTAATATAGGCTGATATCAGCTTTTCGATCAGCTCTGGTTTGAATGGCTAGACCGCTGTTATCTTGTCTGAGGGGAGAAGAAGGGAAAGAAAAGGAAATGTCAAGGATAGTAAATGGAACTAACATGGTAATTAGCCTGAAGGCTGCTCAGCAATTGTTAAGGAGAGGTTGTGGAGGTGGGGGTGTGGGGGGCAGAGACAAATTTTCACAAACAAGCTAATAGGAGTTCTCGCTAATGACTGTCTGGGCAGTGGAATTTTTCTTGCTAATTTGACAAACCCTGAAAAGAGCCAGCAAGATTATTGACACCAAACCAACTGCTGGCTTTGGAAATGTGCATCACCCACCCCCAAGCTATATATTCAGTTGTCCATTCTGCAGCTGAGGAAGCATTTGCAGGCTATGCTTTTATTTTACACCTATTTATTTATATATATTAAAATCATCAGGGACTTAATTTGCCATGATGGGCTGACAACATTGCATCCTAACCTTGGAGGATAGATTGCTTTGGCAACTAGTTGCTCTCTGGAAGTAGTGTTTCAGTACTTCAGTGTTTTAGTGACTTCTTTGTATCCTGTCATAAGGAACAGTGATTACCAGCAGTTTTGCCTCATGTTATATGACAGGTCAGAGTGGATGGTCTTCATAGAGTTCATATTAATCAGCACTTTTGTTTCAGTTTAGTCGCAATGCCATTGAATAGCTGTTTTTTCCAGGGTGAATCTAATGCCGTTTGGGCATTAGTGCTTGTTGCAGAGGGGTATTTCAGACCTAATTGGTAATTGTTTCAGGGACCTTTGTAGAAAAATCGATGTGGATTACACTTATTAGATATCATCCTTAAAAAGAGAAGAGTGGGTTACATGGGATAGAAAAAAGCATTTATGTATAGACTTGAAGAGAATATAATTCTAAAAGCTCACCATTTTAATTGAAAACACTTCTTTGTTGTGATTTGCCCTACAAATTGTTAGATGCATCAAGATTGAATGTTATGCCGCATCCACATTGCATTTGAAATTTCTATTCAATGTGCAAAAATTAGGATCTATGCCTGGCTTACATGTAGAAAGCTTCATTAGGCACAGTTAGAGAGTTGAACTGCTGCCAATTGCAGAGATTTAGAAAAGCTTGTTTTTAAATATGCAGTTCTGAGATGCAAAGATATCTTTTTCATATTCACTGGCTGTCTCTATGCTGGCATTGTTGCACTTTGTCTGTCTTTCTGTCTCTTGGTGTTCATGTCCCTTTGTCTGCCTACAAACCATTCATCTATCTGAGCTGCCATTTGTCTGTCTTTCCATATTCTTTCTCAGTCATTCTGCTTTTACTTTGTTTTTTTCATATAACAGGAAAAGTCTGTCACAGATCATCTGTTTCACTAGTCTATCTACATCTATCAGTCTTGCTATCTTTCTATAATTAATAGCCTTAACTTATTCATCTGTCTAATTACATCCTAGACAGGCAAACACACACACACATACATGCCCTATGCATACACGCTATTCAAATCTCTTTGAAGTCCAAGACAACGGAATAAGAAGGGCTCTTTTTCGGCTTATAAACTATTCATAATGAGCATTCCCTTGTAAGCATACACTGGAGGCAAGGACTCGTTGATCGCATATCACCAGTATATTGATACCTCAGCTGCCAGCAGGGAAAAAAAAGGGGCTGGGCTGTTGGGAGACGTGAGGACAGCTGCCAGGATTTTCAGCAGCACAGAGCAGGAATTTTTTTTTTCCTTCCCGGAGGATTCAAGGCAGGCTTTCTGTGTTTTTTTTTCTTTTTTTTTTGTCTATAAGCTGCCATTGAGGTGGAGCCACACAGCTGGGGGAAAACATAAGGTAGAATCCTCAGCCTGGCTTGTGGGCTGAGTAAAGAAGGGTAAAGCAGGGAGGATTACCGTCCGCTCCTGTCAATGCTCAGGAGAGGCAGGTGTGTCGAGAAGGAAAAAAAGCTGGTTTTGCATTTGGAAGCACAAGAAGATTCGGTTGAAGACGGAGAAGCAGCCCAAGGTGGAGAAAAACGGGACAGCTATAGACAGCTGCAGGGGGAGAAACTTTTTTTTGGGGGGGTGGAAAATGAGAGGAACATGCACTTAGCTTTTCCTTGAGGAAGATAGCCGCAACTTTCAACCACCCTCTGCTTCTGCCTGCGGTTTTGCCGCACTAGTAACTTTTCAAGAGCTCCTTCAGTCCTCCTCTTCAGAGTCGGTTCCCTCCTGCGGCTGACACCTCGTCGCTTGCCACTGTTGCAATGTCTCCGGCTTTCTTTTGTCAATCGCAGCGGTTTGTCACAAGTCGGCGTGTAATCAGGCGGAAACCTCGATGATTGCAAGTGGAATAAAGTGGACCCCCCCTGACCCTGCCAGCAGCTCCCCTGCTTCCCTTAACCCTAATCTAAAACGCACCCTCAATTTTTCTAGCTTTATAATTTGTTCAGCACGTGCAGAATAGTGGGGTAACCAGAAAAAATGGATGGAAAAGTTAAGGTTTATGAGTTTCATGGTCAGTCCGGTTATGAACACTAACTAGATGATGGATTGGAGAGATCTGTAAGTACAGCCTTGCTTTTTATATCTCTTTCCTTCTCTTTCATTCACTCCTTTAATTTATGATAGGTTCCTGTTATCCATTTGCAACAGTTTTCTCTGTGAGCTTTCGATAATTGTCATTTTTTATATTTCAAAAGGAGATTTTAAGGGCATGTACAGCCTAATCAGTAGCAGATTAACCTTTTTTCCCCTTTGAGGCTTTGAATAGATTTGTGTTCAGCTTTCTCATTTATGTCAGTTATATATATATAGAATCTAGTTCTATGTATAATCAATGTGTGCACATCTATTTTATATAGAATTACATATATGATTGCATAGATATTTTTATATTTGTGTCTAATGCAAACATAAAAGTGTAGCCATTATGGTTTACTCATTTATTAGCAGTAATCAAAGCCAACTCTTTCACCTGCTGGATGTGAAAACAGTGACAAGCAATTCTTTTTCCGATTAATGCATTTATGCTTTGATATGCCTGGTAGCTGTTGCTGTCTCTCTGGGTGTTGCTGTGGTAAATGAAATGCATTTAACACAAAAATGTGTCTAACAATTTCAGGGAATCACAATTTCATTATAGACTCAATAAGCTTGTTGATATTTCCCTTATCTAAATGAGTGTTTGTGCCAGTTCTGTTCAACATATGACTGAATTTTGACTTCAGTTTACACGATGTGTGGCATTCTGTGTGCATGTATGTTCTTGAATTAACTAAGTGTGGTTCTGTTTTTCCTTTGGAAGCAAATGAGCTGATTGTAGAGAGGCTTTGTCTGCCTGACTGAGCAGTAGATATGCAGAAACTGTCCTAATGCACCCTGCTCCCTTTCACACAAGCTCCCCTGAGAGCGTCGTCCTGTACACTTTCTAGAAGCAATAATTATTTCATCAACCTTTCATGTATTCCTTGATTGTGCTCTGGGATGCAGCTCCAGGAGATAGAAGGCTGAAATTCTGGAAGGCATTTGGCATCTAAATTACTGGGGGTAGGTCACTAATGAGCCAGAGCACAGGTTCTCAAGTAAAGTGTGTATGCACACACACAAACACATACAGACATGCCAGTTTTGGTAATTGGCATACAAGAAAATCCTGTTTAAATCAGCGACACTAGAAATGGACAGGATGCAGAACAAAAGCACCCACCCCCTACAATCTTTCTGTCTCTTAAGGTCTTAAATTTGGCAGTTTTGCAAGTCTGTTCTAATCAGGATTTTATTTCAGTCACACAAGAGTGTCTGGCAATGGAATTAGCAGGAGCAATTCTTCAAATATTCGCAAAGCTTTAGTGTGTGAGGTTTGCTGTGTTTAACGAGATCCTCTGTATGTGTGTGAGATTAAAGATCCAGAAATATGTTTCACGATTCTATGCAGAATGGGAATGATATGCTGAGAAGTGAAGCCATTGAATGGGTTAAAATTGTATAATTTCAGCTTGTTTGTGAAGATGATTGCGGACACCAGTTGAAGTCAGTCTGTGTAGTTGCAAGTGCATACAGTGCCCCTGCTGGTTAAATGTAAACCTGATCATTCTTATCAAATGAATACATTACAAATACAATGTTTGACTAGTCAAATGCCACTTAAATGTACTTTGCAATTTAATTTACATTTGTATATAGATTGTTGATTTTATTTCTGCCTCGGTTCTGATTCAATGTGTATTTAGTTGAAGTGGAACCACATCTAATTATTTATTGTTTGTGTACATATTTTTCTAATTGTGCATTTTAGTGAAAAAGAAATGAATGCAAAGTATTTTAGAATATTTAAAGCAGATTTACAGTTACTCACAGATTAATCCTGTAAATGATTTTTAAAATATTTTGTACATTAGTTCCTTAAAATGTGATTAAATGGATCATAATACATAAGAACATCAGAAAGGTTACAAATAAAAAGAGGCCACTTGGACCATCTAGCGGTAGTAGCTAATTGACCTGGACATTTCATCCTACATTTGTTTTAGAAAACCTAGAGCATCGGCTTAAACATGGTTGGATAGACTCCCACAAGCCTTTGTGTACAAAATACTGTTGTTCTTAGTTTTAAATGCATTTCCCTGTAAATTCCTCTTGTGTTGTGCTGTTGATGTTTAAGAACTCCCAACAGGTTGATTTTATCAGAGCCTTGAGCTGAATACTCATGTTCAAGTCTGAATACTAGAATCATGTTGCACATAGTCTTCTCTGATGAAGACGATAAAAAGGTCAGTTCTCTTGTAAATATAGTATGTGCCTTTGAGGCTGTGAATGTGTTCGGTTGCTCTTTGTTGGACCAGAGCAGTGACATTTTTTAATATTGTCCACTTCTTTTTGAATTTGCTTGACACCTTTCACCATATTTCCTGATCATCATATTTTGATTTTACTAACTATAGCCAAATCTGTATAGAGGTCATATGAATTATAAAGAGCAATGGTCCTCACACAGATCCCTGTGGTACTTTACATTTTGTTAACTTTGACAGCCTGTGGACAGCAGTAAAATATCATCAGTGTATGGAGATTTGTTTATCTTTTTTTCACTTAATATTATTTAATATAATAATAATAATAATGATAATAATAATAATAATAATTAATAATTGCTAACACTTATATAGCACTTTTTTGGACACTCCACTCAAAGCGCTTTACAGGTAATGGGAACTCCCCTCCACCACCATCAATGTGCAGCATCCACGTGGATGATGCGATGGCAGCCATAGTGCGCCAGAACGCTCATCACACATCAGCTATTAGTGGAGAGGAGAACAGAGTAATGAACACTTATTTAACTATTAAAGTTTTCTTAGGGTGTCTTTTCTATTCTTTTTTTAACCTTGCTTGAGTTTTAACTTTCTTTCTCCTATTTAGTTGGAAATTCTTTGTATGCAATCCACTGTGCTGTTACATCTCTCCATTGTTCTATTAATTGTATATGAAACTGAACAGTGCATGCAAACCAGGCTTTGGGAAGTACTTTTGAAGACAAATGCAATATGCTGCAAGTTACCTGATTTATTTGTAAAATTTGAAATTCTGTAAAATAAGGATGATGAAACTTTATCATGGTTGTTTTTTTCATGCAAAAAAAAACTTTAAATGTGTTCTGAAGATGCTAGTGCATTTCCTAATTGACATGTATCTATGGATACATGTAGGGTTTCATTTGCCATGATTTTTTTCTCTGTAGACTCTGTAGACCCTTTTAGTATATCTGTGATTTTGCTTTATTTCTTAATCATTCCCTCTATCATTCCTATAAGAATTCAAAACAATATGCTCATTATGGTAAGTATTTAATATTCTGAGAATCATACAAGCTAAAGGGTAACTGCCTACTGAAGAAAGGTTGCTCAACACTACAATAGCTGGCAGTGTTTGCTTGAGCATGACATCTTGACTCACTCAATTGATTGTGTGGCCATTATGACTTGACCACCATTTCCTTCAGCAGGATAGTGTTTTGTCTTAATTACATTGTCTGACCGCACTGTGATCTAGTGTATATCTTATGATGCACATTGTTATACACCCACATTGTGGTTTCCTAACTGAAATTTGCACAACTATTAAGGTGCTTTCTCTAAATAATTAAAAAAGGGACTACCACAGCCCACCTCCACACACATTCAGCCTCTGTAAGCCAAAGAGAGAGTACATCCTTCATCCGACTTTACAAGACCCATTATTCTTCCATATTTAATGTATGTGACAGAATTATTATATTATTTATTATTTAGCATAAATCCAGCTTCTATGCAGTTTTCTGGAAGCCCAAGTAGCTCATGATTTGTGGAATTATTCATGTATTTCTGTATTTTCAAAGACTTAACAAGAAAGGCCAGAGATGCACCCTGGAGTCTGGTCTCCTGTTGTCTTTTGCTCAGCATTTTCATTAGTACTCTTCAGAGGTGCGCTAAACAGGATGGAGGCACTATGCCACAAAAGGCAAGATTAATGTTCAAAAGTCTTATTAGACCGAAAACAAATTAGAAAAGTTATTTTGTCCATTACAGCCTCTTTTAAAGGTGTGTTTTAGAGCTTCTTTTTCATGAACTCTCATAACTGATAAGAGTACAGAATACTTCACTGAATGTATATGTATATGTATATGTGGAATTGGATTAAAACATGAAACTCTTGTCGGTCCTCCTAATTTGGATTGGATAAAATAATTTTCTCTCCATACAACACAACCTACACAACCTCAAAAGCACTAAAGACAAAGTGTCCATATATTTTATGTTAAATTCAGACTTGTAAGAGATCTCCACATAAATTTTAAAAAGCATGCGTTTGTTTACATTCCTTGTCCCTATCTGGGCCTGTGCTGACTGAAGGAATGTCATAATGTCTCTGAGGATAATTCCAGAGATTAGAGCATATCTCTTTTCAAAACATGATCGCCCAGGTGTTTTGTTTGGCCTCTCTCATGATGTGGTGAAATTATTTCTTTTTTCAAAACGCCGTCTCTTTGATTTCCCATTAACCATTTTGGGGGCCACATCTGCTAAAGCAGTTTAAGAAAAAGTTACTGCCTCATTGAAACTGCTCTGAGAAGGAATTAAGTGGGTCTCCGTCTGGCAATACATGCCTATCCATATCTGCAGATATGAGTCTCCTGGTGATGTCTTTGGATGAAATTTGATTAGAATGAACTGAGCTGCTTTGTTAAACAGGCTGTGATGACAATGAACAGCTGTTCTGCTGATGAAAACATTGACGTTGCTGTTTGTCGCTAGATTAGGGCAACATGTATCTAGTGCATGACAACTAAGCTTCATGATAGATATGTGATTTATGGTTTTTTAGTTTGGTTTGTCATTTCAGCAGAACTGACAGTTGGACTATATTTCCATGCTGTTGCCATAGATACAATATCTGATTGTCAGGAATAAGAAAACAAGAACTCCCTTGTGCTTTTTCCTTTTTAGACTAAGTAGTAATATGGTATAATTGGGTGTGCATACATTTTTAGGCACTTAAAATGTCTAACAAGGTGTTAATTACTGATTTCATAAAACAAAGTAGAGTGCTATTTTTGCACATTTTTGTAAAAAGAAAATAAGGTATTCTTTTTATGTAAGAGAGGTTCATAGTATCCTTTTACTTGTTTATGTTTATATGTTCTATTCTGCTATTTTATTCTCAACTGGTAGTACACTGAAAGATAAATTTATCTTACCCTTAGTTTCTTGTGAAAACGTCTATTCCCGTCTTCTGAAACAGTAGGGTAGTGATATCTATAAAAGAAAATAGGGATGCTTTGAGTCTTAAAGGATGCTTTATTTAATTAAGAAATTAATTAATTAATCCACTAAGCTGTCTCTTAAAGCCAGTTTGTCCATTGAATAAGACATTAAGAAGCCCCTCTGTGGTGATATCTCACCTGTTTGTGTTTTTGTTCCATACAGGGCAGCACAGAAGCTGAATCTTTCATCTAAGCGCAAGAAGCACCACCCACCTTTGGCTCATTCCCAGGAGGCCTCTGTCTACCCAACCAGCTTCAGCGCAATCCTCCAGTTGTCCCCTCCCCCTGCACCACCATGCCTTCTCAGAGCTGTGTCAAAGGTCAAGGACAACCCAGGAATTGGAAAGGTAAAGTTTTTTTTTGTATTGCCTCCTTTTGTGGACCTTGAAGTCACTTAGAGATTTCCATATTCATGCAGGCAAACACAGAGGCTGGTATGTCTTGAATGTGATGGAAACAACTCGTATAGAATCGGAATCATAGCGTACTTGTCCATTGTTCCCTGCAAAGTGTCCTTAAACCCTAGTGTACATTAATTATTGTGGTTCTTCATGTAAACATATTTTCTTATGTTCATCTTGGATCTTCATGTGTCATTAACAATGTAAAGACTAGGGATTTCAAACGACAACCATGGAAAAAGTGCAATTTTAACTTAAGCCACCTTCGTAAAACCACTGAACAATAACAGATATGTTGTCCCCTATTAGAAGGGTGAGAGCACATGTTGCCAAATAAATCCATATTTAGTAAAGGAACAAGTCATAGGTTTATTCCATGCTGAAAAGCGATGAGAGAAAACACAATGTTTCGGCTGTGAAGCCTTCTACAGGTGTGAGACCTGAAGAAGGCTTCACAGCCGAAACATTGTTTTCCCTCTTCACTTTTCAACTTTGCAGACTACGCATGCTGACACAGCTACCCACCTGAACTAAATCCATATTTATATGTATATCAAAACCTTCTTATATCATCCACATCAGCATCTTTTTATATTAACCAAAGCATGTTGCTTTAGATCTTAGTCATTCCTATAGGAATAATGTGTTGGGCCAACCCATGGAGAATTAAATGCCTTTATAATAGCTTTGTAGGAATCTGTTTTAAGTATCTAAACTAAGGCTTCAGTTAAATTAAAACTGTGGTCCACTGAGCAGTAACAAAACCCAAAACTAATGTAGTGTTAATCTTCCATTGGCTAGACACAAGAACTGTTTGACAAGCATAAAAGCAAACAGTGACACTTTTGAAATGTATTTTTCTGTAAGTGTAGGTGACTTGGTGATAATGTGATCCTTAAAAGAATTATCAATGAACCCAGAGACTGGACAGTGAAAGATTCTGTGACACTAAGTCAACTTAGTGAATAACCTATACTTCACTGCATGGGCACAACTGTTAACTAGACCTCTTACAGACTTATACTTCATTAAATTATCCATTTAAAGAAATACATGGAAAAGATAATCCATCAAAAAAAGTGTTCATTCAGAAATGAAAATACAGAATTGGTGACTTGACTTAACTGTCCCTCTTGTCCCTGCTGAGTTCAATTACATTCCTCCTGGGATATTAAACCAATCCTTTCCTAATTTCCATATGGCAAATGAACAGTAGCAAATGAAACATTAAAATGACATGAATCAGAAGTAGTTCACTGATTGTGGGATGTGCACGTCTTTATTACAGTTACAAAAAGGAGGGGTTTCCACCCTATGAACAACATCAGGGAATGCTTACTTCTTAATGTGGAACAGGTTGGATAAAAGTATTCTGAATAAAGTTTTTTTACCAAAAGAACAATATCCAGTTGGACCAATTATTTAATGTTAAATAATTCCTGTCTGACAAGTTAATTTTTCAGCTTAGTGCGTCATTTTTTTTTTCAAGGCTATTTTGGGCACTACGATTTTAAAAGAAAAGCAATACGTCTGTATCTTAGGTATTGTCCTTCACAGGACAGCTTTTTGGGTGGTTAAGGGCATTATTATAGTGATGACCATGTTTTTCTTTTATTTTAGAGAACAGATAATACCATTTCAAATACAGATGACATGAACAATCCTTTTATAATACAAATTTACCAGTATACTTCACACCTGAAAATTTAGTCTATTCATATCTGTTCACTTAATATTTTACTGTTAACTATATGCATTCAGTGATGACCATGTTCATTGTCATTTGCAGTCAGTTGTTCTTAAGATAAGATGTTTTGAGTGTTAAGGGACAAGAAGTGTGAATTCTTTTAGATGGAAATGTTTTAACTTTATGATATTAATCTTGTCTGAAACGATATGGTTAAGACTTTAGACATAGAATAGAAGTATTTAAAGGGTATCGTATTGCAACAGACCACCTAATCCATATATCAATCATAATGCAGTCTTAAATAATGAAATACATGTAAAGGAAGAATTAGTTTTTGTTATGGAAGATTTTAACTTTCCTGAAATAAAATAGGGAAAACGCAATAGGAATGCCAACACCTGAAATTGAGATGATAGACATGTCTAACAATTGCTTTCTATTTGGTTTGTTAGAGCACCTGCTACAGGGAATGCTTGTATTGATCTAGTCTTTTCAATCAATCAAGACTTAGTGAGAAAAACAAAGGGGATCGCCATTATGGAACTGTGATAATATGGTATTCTTTGAACTTTAAAGGTGGAATCTAAAGAAAAGGTTTACAGTTTCAGGACCATAGACTGTAAAGGAATGAGAATGCTTAACAGAAGTAGAAAGTGACAGGATAAATATGGAACCTGTAGAAAACAGATTAGAAATTCTACTTAAAACACAATTTAATTTGATTGATCCCACAAGTAAATCAAAGCCTGGAAAACAGTGGACCAAATTGTTAAGAAGAATATAAAGAGAAAGGGAAAACACTTTATAGACTATTAAAAACACAATATCTAAACAATTCAAAACTACTATACTGAACTACTAGGACAAATATAAAGGGCATCAGAAAAACAAGGTGAAAGGAACATTTTAATGGATGATGAAATAATTAAATGTGCTACAGTATACCTAGGGCAGGGTGCTGTAACAGGAGTCAAGTCTCAAAAAAAGACATGCAAATCAAAAGACATGCATGAAGATATGCAGTCAAAAGACAAGGAAATACAGTGCTCTTTGCTCTACAGTGCAGTGAAACAAAGACTTGGACTTCAAAATGAACAGCGAAACACAGGCCAGAGAATACAAGTGGATGATACAGCGAAGTACAATTTAAAATGAGAACAGGAACAACATTTACACAAAAGGTTCTTGAAGTCTGGAAAAACCCACCTAGCCATGTTGTTGAAGTTGATAATCTAGCTCTTTCAAGAAACAGACGGTTGAGCTTTTCAGATTGTCCAACAACAAAAACAAATGAGTTAGATGTGCCAAATGATCTCCACTTCTTTTTAAATATTCTTTTGCTCTTACAGTGGTTATGTTATGCTTTTCATATCTCATCCCTGTTTACCAGAATACATTGCATTTGAGTAAACATTGTACAAGTTAAAGCCTTTGTTAAAATATGGCCCATCTGTCAAAATGTGAAAACACTTGGACCTGTAACTCTGTGGAACTCATTGGTTCCCACACTGCAACATGTATCACAAGACGGATGGTAGTAGCATTCTGATCTAAATGCTCTAAGTCACCACCTTGGTGTAACTTGAGCACTCACAGTTCTATAAAAGTTCACATTTGCTAGAGTTTTACAGCATGGCGCAGACAGAAAAGTGCCACATGAGGTATTTTAATACCCTCAGATTCCAACCTCCCCCTTGAAAATGTAGGAGGGCACAGCAGGGAAATTAAGCAGCTTGACTATACCCAGCACCACCATTTATCTGGTGTCAGGAAAGTCTGCATTACAGGAAGAGAAACGATGCTGTCTTCTGTGTGGATTCTCCTCTGCTTCTCCCAGCCTGACAAAAATGTACTTCCTCACAAATGGATTATTCAGTGTGTGATATCATGTTTTTATATGGTTGCTCATTTATTACTGTTTCCATGTCCCCAAGGCAGGCAACTCTTGGACATGAATAGGACACAATATGTAAAACATTAAAAGCTGACTAAGTGTTGAGAATTGGAGATAAAAATGCCTGCTGTTGCAGTTCCGTAAAATGCATTTTAGGAAAGACAGTTTACGTGAAACTTAACAATGGTACTTGTAGGAACATTTAAGTGCATGATCCTAGTTTCCAGATCTTATGTGTTTGTCCTGAAAGACAGTATACAATAAAGGTGATAAGTCTCTGCAAGGAAGATTGGCCTTGAGGCGGTCTTTTTCTTGCATGGCACATATTTAAGAAATTCTGTCTACTTAACATATTTGTTGATTAATAGTTGAAAGGCACATTAGCAGAAGTTGTAACATAAAATGGGCAAAACTCTAAAGCTTCATCGTGGTTATGTGAGTTACATTATGTGATTACTCTGATGACACTTACAGTATTTGGAAAATATAGAATCCTGAAGTAACGACCTCCAAAACCCATATTGCCTTTTTAGAGTCTTAAATGTTTTACAGGTCTTTTAAACTTGGTGATTTCACTGAGTCTTAGTGTCAGTTGATTCTATACATGTGCACAAGGCTACAAAGTACACTATTTAGCAACTTCTGAACTACCTCTCAGATAAGATTCTTATGAGTAAGTTCACTGACAGTTAAAAACTCCTGTATTCCCTGAAAGACAGTATCACATTTTCTTTTTCCTGTTGTGCACAGTGGTGGCATTCCTGTTCTATGGCTTTGTGCCAGCTGGCCAACCAGCATCTTCTTATTTGCAATAGAATTCAGCGAGCAAAACGTGGTTTGTGTTACAAAATGATTGTTGATTCTCCCTGGGTGTATTTAGATTTTATGTCAGTAGCTCGGGGGAGCAATGGTTGAAAAGCTTTTTAATATTGTCACCAGAAAGAACTTTGATTGAGTTCACTTTCTGACGTTAATGTGCCATTTAAGATAATTAATCATACACATCCCTGCCACTGTGTCCTAACAAACCTGCATCCTAATTTACTGCCAGCTTTTATGAGTTTTTTTTTAAATAACAGGGCTGCACACTTTCTGAGCAAACGTGCATTTCCTAGAAAGCTATCTCTGTCCTGTAAATGTGTTTTTGCTTAGATCTTGTCAAGCATAGAGAGACGTGATGCTAAAGCTAGCATGCAGAGGAACCAGTGATCTGAAATTGGCAATATTCAGCAATCGCACACAACAAAGTTGTGGAAATGGAATTGCTGTTGCTCCATTTGAAGCATCACAGTCCAGTGCTTACAGTAAAGGGCAGCTTTATTTTTTTATCTTAGCCAAACAACAGTACCATATGCACTAATACATAGGTTTTAGCTGTTGCAGTCAGCACTGCTTTACATCATTTTGCTGTAGAAATGTTGTGTTCAATTCAGAATTTGTAAGGCGCTTAGGGTTTGACTGAATAAAACACCTGTTTTAAGAAGTGAAACATTAAATGTGTTTCATGTGTGCCTTTAATTGTTTTAACAGCTATGTTTTATATTTTGAAATACTCAGCAGCTTGACGTCATACAAAGTGTGCTCATTAGTCTCTTCCCTTGTTGGCTGCAGTTTCATTTGTAATAACTAGTGCCAGCCAGAATGACTATATTTCTTCATTTATGCTAGCATTATCTTTAGAACCATTCCCTGCCTGCATTTTTGTGAAAAATGAACTTGACTTGTTTTTGTCTTGTCTTATGAACCTAAGTAAGAATTGCCCTACCATAGTAAAATGAACACACCCTGAAATAAAGGAAGGCAGCCAAGTTTTCATACAGTATTTCAGTATTTGCAAATATCATTGTTTCTTAACTGTTTGTGACATGCCCAGTACAATTTGTAAGGAAATGTTACTGAATCCAGAGGTTTACGTGCTCCATTTTGTGCATGAGATTTAATTTTGTTGGCTTTATTACTCCTTGTGTTAACAGAGCAGATCATTGTATTATGCTATATGTAGACATAAATATACATCTCATGATGGTCCAGAATTCCCATCTTTGTTTGGTATTTACTGTACAGGTCATCCTACTTTTAATTCTACAGATATTTTGCATTATGAGGTCAACAGACAACTTTAAATTGTCCCTCATGCGCAACTCTGATTTGCATGTATGTGTGATTGATTGTGTGAGTGTATGTCCTGTAATGGATTGGTATACCATGCAGAGTGTAGTTCTCAGTCCCTGTACCTGCTTTAGGTTAGGCTTTAGTTTGCCTCTAAGGCAAGAGCTTCTTAGAAGGTTTTATGAGTATGTAAGGAAAATGGATGGATGGTAATAGCAAAAACTAAGAAAAAAAAGCTTGCTGTAAGGGGTAATGATTATGCAAACACAGTAAATTAAAAAAAATACTTCCTCTCATAGTCATGTGAACAAAGACTCGTACAATACGACAGTAACCCATTATGAGAAAGAAATAGAATTAAATGGGGATTTGTGTTGATTATCCTAATACTTGTTTTGTAACGGAATCAACAGTACTGGATGGAGTACAGAAACAGGATCACTTACAAGCTGTGGGCTCAAAGTATATATGCTGGGTGGCTCCAATGGATTAAGAAGAGCCTGGTCGGTAGGTACATCAGTATATCAGTTGACTGATGCATTTAAATTTAGAAAGAAGGCATTTGCTACTACACCAGAGAGTTTGTTAGACCTATATATATATAGGAACAAGTTTTTAAATGTCATAGCAAAAGTAATTTGTAAGCCATATGTACATGTCAGTCATAATAATATCCCTTGGAATGAAGACAGAGTTTATGCTGAGCTGCTGGAATTCAGGGATTTCATTGTTCAAATGAAATTAAATCCACTCATTGTTTCAGTCTAATGTTGGATTTATAGCAATATACATACAAATCAAGAAAAGAATAAGCTTTTGTTTGGCTTAAATGGCATGGGGAAAAATCAGCTTGGTTTATGTATTTATTTTTCTGCCTATGCAAAGGATGGGGGGGGGACTTATCTGCTGCTTGATATCATGGTGAATGTGAGAGGCATAGTAATTTTGTTTTCAACATGAAGCTCTTTATTGTCCAAGATTGAATTCCTTATCACTTTATGGTTGTTAGTGCCAAGGCTGTTTGTAGTTTTAGTAAAGGAAAAGGGGGAAAGCAAGTATCCGAGTGCCTTGGTGATAAAAAGAAAAAGCAAGCAACAAACAATTGGAGACAGTCTTCTTACACACAGGAACATTTAAATTAATCTCTTTGCTTCTAGAAGGTTTATGCTGTGTTTCATTTCATCCTGCTGTACATTTGATTTTCAGCTACAATTAAAAATATTCTCGTACTGCTTTAAATTATTTAACTTTATAAAATGGTGAAAATGTTTAAATCTGCTATTTCTAAATGTAGTACATATATGGATGAAACATCTTCTTTTGCTGTTCTTTTGGTCTCAGATGTTTATTTTCACAAGTAATTTCATGAACTGCACTCTTATTTCAAATGATACCATGATAGTTAAGCAATGAGGTAACTAATGAGTCTTATTTTATGAGCCTTATTTGAAAAGTTGCTATGGAGATTTTATGGCTGACAATGTTTTGACATTTTGTGCTGTTTGTCAAGTGTTTGGGTTACAATGTTATTGTAGCATTCCATTTCTTCTTGTGGAAATGCAATAACAAATTGTATTCTTAGAAGCAGTAAAATTAAATTCTAAATGTCCAGCGTCCAGTTTGTGGCAGTTTTTCCCCCACTCAAAAACAATAACAGTATTGCTCCTGGGCTTAAAAAATAGTGAAGAGAATTTCACTTAGACTTTGGAGAAACTCTATACGGCATTTTTTTCTTATGAAATGAAGCCCGCAAGCTTTTGACACACCAAACCACAGTGCGGGAAAGGATTGGCAAGTTAAATCCTTGTGGGGCCTGAAGCAGATCAAATGATGTGTGTAGCAAAGCCTTCTTGCTTCCTGCCTGAATTATAGATGACTGGTAAATTCAGTTTAACTGTTAAATCAGGTGTAAATGGACTGTAGCTGGTGAAGGCAGGGTAGCTCTGCTTAGCTGAATTTACAAGAGAAGAGGTCAGTGAAGTAGGGCTGAGTTCCTGCTATCATGTAATCACTGTCTCTTTAACCTGACATCTGTTAACAGCAGTGACTAAATGTCGCCCACACAGGCAGAGCAAGTCGGTGCTTGTAGAAGATACTTAATTTGATGAAAAGTTCAACTGTGTTAAACTCAATTAGTGTTTTCTAATTAATTCTAACTTGTTAAATGTGTGGTTAAGATGAGATTGGGAGGGCTGAGGATTTTCTTATTACTATTTCTTTTTATCAGATATGACTTTTTATGACTTCCAGACAAGTAGCGCTTTTGTAGGAGAGACGATGAGCATGAAACTAATGTGTGTAGATGGTGGGGCTTAATCAGACGGGCATGAGATGTGAATCTGTTTTGCAAGTTTTCTAGAGGAAATTAATCTGATGTGCTTTGGAAACCTAGACATTTCTGAGCACCCTGCTGCTGTTATTCCTTTTAAACCACGGAAGTCTAGTTTAATTAATGTTCTCTAAATTAGATGGAAACTTTTTGCTGTCTGAGCAGTTCCTTGGGATAATTCAAAGCTTATGTATGGCTGAGATGTATGGCTCAGTTTGCATTCACTGCCTAAAGCCTCTTGCCTTTGGTTTCACCATCTCTTTTGCACTGCCCTCCTGGAAACAGCTGTGCCATTTAGCTTCAGCTTCAATACGTTTCTTGTTTAGCCCTTTCATATCTGGCTCAGCCTCTGTGAAAAATTGAGGTGTTTTGTTTGATGGGCAAAAAATTCTGACTTTGGACTTACAATCTAAAGTTCAACTTCATCTTAAAATTGAGTAACAAAATCCTTGATCTTTCCTTTCTCAGTACGTCTATAGCAATGTATATAATTATGATACATCACTACACGCAAAACGCAAAAACCTGTTAACAGAAAACTGCAATAATGGCAGAATGACAAAATTATTAACAGTTGATTAGATGAAATGCCAAAAAGGAAGTTCTCACCAAGAAAGATTGTTTAATTAAAAAAATTTCATGGTTCTCAATTCCCTATGTCTACAACACACCTAAAGAGCAATAGGCTTACAAAATTTGAGAAAGACAACGAATTGTGCCTGGGGCACTCTTTGCAACTGCCAAGAGTGAGGTTATCGTCTTTGAACGTATAATTGCTCAGCTGCTGTTTTAGTTTATTTTGTACTGTAAGAAAAAAATGATTTGAACTTGTTTTTATGTCTGTAATTTAGCTAAGAGGTCACGTGGAGGGCTGTCTAAATGTGTTTTGCTGGCTGTATTTTAGCATAATTCAAAATTAACCACCTGCTGACTCAGATATATCCAGAAAGCCTTCTGATTTCTGTAAACCTTTTACAGGATGTCATCAGTGCTGAATGTTATCATCCTGTATGTGCGTGTTGTAAATCACATGTAAGAATATTAAGAAGGAAGAGTATTTTCTGGAATTGTAATCCACCTCATATTTAGTGGACGAGTTATGCGCCGTTTTTATCAATTTATTAATTCTTATTCATTTCACATACTGCTGACGTGCCAGACAGCTCAACACTTGTCAGTATGGTGATTCAGGGTCTCTGTATGCTGTTGTCAGACAATGTTTCAATTTTTTATGTTTTCACCATGGAAAGACTATCATTAGCACTTGTCACTGTGGTCATTTATGGAACTAATTCAGGATACAATATGAAGTGTAACTAAATAGCAGTTTGCAGAAGTACATGTGACTTTAAAAGTGTTTTTCTTACATATACTTGTTTGATACTGGAGTTTATTTAATGTAAACAACTTTTTTTTTTAAATAACCACAAAAGAGCTACCTCACGTTTTTTTCTTGTAAACGGATTAGTTAAACTGCGGAATGTATTTTACTGTATGTACAGTGTCTGCAGTTTTAAGTATTTTGTTTCAGACCACAAGACTGCTTTCTGGTGCAATAGTCTTATTGGATCTTTTTAATGTGGCTTTATCTCCTTATTCATTCTTTTAGGTAAAAGTGATGATGCGCATCTGCCCTTCCCAAGGTGGGAACGAAACCTCCGAATCCATGTCCTTCCTCAAAGTAGACCCTCGCAAGAAGCAGTTGACCCTTTATGACCCCTCTGCCAATGGACACACAAACTCAGGTCACAGGCGAGCTGTTGTGGCAGCCCCAAAGATGTTCGCCTTTGATGCAGTTTTCACCCAGGATGCCTCACAAGTAAGCAAAAAAAAAACATTTCTGAAATTTACTCAGTCACAAGGACATCTCTGGTCCCTTCCTAGAAAAACGGTGGGGCTGGATGTAATGTGGCAAACACGGTGCCAGACCGCAACATCCTCCTAATTTCAGGGTAGCAGCAGCTGGCTCTTTTCGAGTGCTGTAGTGATTTGAATACAGTATGTAACCTCAAAAACTAACTCACAGCTAGGGTTCAGTAGAGGGAAAACCAACCTGAAACGAAAGGCTGGTTTACCTAAGTGGGTTTATAGAGTAAGAATTTTGTTGCAGATGGCAACAGTTGAACCTGTGTGAGGTTGGAAAAAAAGGAAAATCCTGCCAGGAATTGTTGCAATAGCAATACCTTTAAATAGGCATGACCGTCTGTCTATAGGGAACCATAAGTTTCAGATTGACCGTATATTCTTAGAAGAAATATAGAACCAGGAGGTTTGCTAACTTTTTTTATCTGGGCTGCAGCAAAGGCTTGTTTTTGTAAGCTTCTCTGAGGATTTAGAGCTTGTCTTCAAGGCAGTGCTCATATCTGGTAGGAGATGTACAAGGAGGAGTTAATTTTGACAAACAGACAAGGGCACTGCTTGCATTGCAGGTGGGAGCTCCTCCATGCAGCAGGATCTGTCTGAAAGCTAAAACAGAATGCTGTACATATTCTAACATGTATTACTTGAATACTGTTTTGTGAAGAATTGACAGAAGTACCTGCCTATGAAATGTCATTGCTGTAAGCAAGAAATTAGATAGCATGCTGTCAAAAACTTAAACACATGCTCAACTTTTTTTTCTTGATGCCCTTTTGATGTTATTTTCTACTGTGCTGTTAATAGCTTCATTTTCATTTTTTTTTTATTTTTCTAGGCAGAGGTGTGCTCAGGAACAGTAGCTGAAGTCATCCAGTCTGTCGTGAATGGTGCAGATGGTTGCATATTCTGCTTTGGTCATGTCAGACTTGGTAAGCTCTTAAATTTGTTACAGTTAATTACTGTGTCAGCCCCATAATTACATGCTGTCAATTCGTGGAACAATAAACTTGCTGTGTGTGTGAATGGATTAGAACTCCTGTCTTTAATTGACTTTGCAAACTTAACACATTGTATGTCCAAATGGAAGTTCCCAGCATTTTTTCCACAAGATTGTAACTCATACATTAGTTGATGGAACCATTATTCCAGCAACACAGGAAGATGCCTTTATTATAAACTTCCTTAAAAGCCTTCAAAAGATGTGTTGTTCACTCAGGTGAATTGTGGAGTTGCAGAGAGGTGGGGGGTGGGGATAAAACATACAATAGTTGTAAGAGAATGCCTTTCAGGAAGCTTTTCAATTAACCCCTATGGTGCAGTGTATTTGAAGTGCTACAATTTTAAAGCTCTTGCTTGTTACGCGTTTCTGTGTTTTGCTAATGTGTCACTGTGTAACAACAATACAAGCCTTAGAAATATTGAAACATCCCCTGTCTCCAGACAGGTTTTGAAAATGCATATTTTTTCCATAAAACAGTGGATTAAATATTATCTCAGCAACAGAATCATTGGAGAATATAAAGGCATTCTAGTATCTTTGTGTGTCTGTACGCATGCCTGTGGTCCGTTAATACAAAGAGCCTTGTTTTTTTCACTTTCATTGAATTTTATGCGGTGTTGACTAAAGTAGTTAGAAAATGGATGACTGGATTTTCATTAAAAAAGTTATAAGAAGGTGTGTAATGTGATCAAGGCTCTTGTTCAAATTAGTGGCCTCATCTAGCGCATAAGTTAGATTTTAGGAGTGCACTGTCATATCTTCTCAAATACTTTTATCCTGATTTCTGAGGAAATGCATTGTTGAACGTAAAGTTTGCCCATTCAGTCTACATTGGCAATGTGAGCACCATGTCAGCAGCACAGCAAATCACTAGGCTCTGTATGCTGTGCTGTTTTTATGCTTAAGTCTATTTTTAAGGTTTTTGCACAAGTGAGCAAATAAGGATTTTTCGAGGAAATGTAATAGAGGAGTCAATGAGATAAAACAGTGACCATCTTCAAAATTATTTTTAAATTGTGAACACTCCCACTGAACTGATCCAGTTACAGAAGTGCTGTCACCCCCCCTTAGTAATCCAGAGAGTGTAAAACTCAGCCAGGGCAGAAAACCTGGTTTGGTGCAGTGTAGTTATCTGTTAGCTAGGGAGTGGCATTGTGCATGTTTGGGGCCCACAGTCGACTGGGATTGAATTCCAGCATGGCTGGAAGGGAGCTACATTCCTTATACATTTTAAATTGTTCATGTCATGAGATGGTGCAGGAGTGAATTCTGAGGTGTGGGCACCCTCAAATTCCGAGGTACTCTAACTGATTTGTCTGTCACCTTGTCCTGGTGAATTTGGCACATGACAGTGCTAGTGAGATTTAAAAAGTATTCTGAATAATACATATCCATGACAAGCCCATGTGTTTTTCAGAAACTTCAGAAAGAAAAGCATGCTGTTGTACTTATTCATGAATGCCGTACACTTCTATGTGTCTTTATTTGTACACTGTTATTATAGAATATTTATAAGTAGCATATAGTAACGGTATAGTCTAAAATGTGTATGATGTAAAGAAACTTCTTTTAATCAAAATCTGTCTAAAAGTAAGTGAAATGTATAGAATAGAATTTGCTGCTGCTATGCCTTACAAAGCTGCAGTTATGATAGATTCACCTCCCAATTCTCAGGTAAAACCTATACGATGATTGGGAAGGATAATACCACCCAGAACCTGGGCATTGTCCCCTGTGCCATTTCCTGGCTCTTCAAGCTAATCAATGAGCGCAAGGAGAAGACAGGTACACGCTTCTCCATCCGGGTGTCTGCAGTGGAGATCTGTGGGAAGGATGAGACACTTAAAGATTTGCTGTCAGATGTGGCTAGTGGAAGCCTCCAGGATGGCCAGTCTCCGGGTATCTATCTACGTGAGGACCCCATCTGTGGCACCCAGGTACTCCTTTTCATGTTTTCCTTAGACGTAAAGGGTCAATACAGCACTATCTGCCAGTCTCTGTGTGGTTGCCAGTTTCTCTCTGTACGTTTATAGATGTATAAAGCCAATGATATAAATGCCAACCAGTTGCATGGTTATCTGTAGCAGGTTCTGTGTGATGGTCAAGACCATGTAAACAATTTCTGATTTGTATTTGTGCTTGCTCTGCTTTGTAGTCTGCGTCTAGAATTAGTTTCGCAATGTCATGTCAAGATTCCTCATTTTGATATTTAGGAGCTCCATTAATCAACTTATCTCTTAGTCTGGCCATATTGACTATTCGATTTTTCTGCATAAAACAGTTTTTCTGCCATTCATTTTCTTTCTTTATGTAAAGAAATCAATACGTAAACTAAAATCTGATTCTTTTCATTGGCTAATGTATCTATACCTACCTTTGTATTTATCTGTGTCAGCATTTGCTTGTGAATATCACCACAGTCTTGTCTCCAACTATCCCCATCTAACTTCAAATCCATACATCTATCATTATTTGTAGGCCAATTGCAGCAGTAATCTTCAGGGCAGCTTTGAAAAAAAATTGACAGGTGTTTCCTTCAGATGTTGTTTATGTGGACTAAGACTTCAAAGCCCCAGCCATGCCTTCTGAAGCATCCTCTTGTTAGAGGCATAGAAACTGGGCTGCTCCATTAATATTTGCTCTGTATTCCTTCTGCGTTTTAGCATTCCGGGAAGTGTCATTGCCTGTGCTTTTCCATTACCTTTCTTAATCCCTCTCCCTCTGTGTGCATATTTGTTTCTCTGATTGCCCAGGAGACCTAATCTAATGGGCAAGAAATATGTGCCTGGGTCCAATTAGCAACCTGTTCTTCTCTTCCTTTCTCTCTCATGCTCACTCACTTTGCTTCTCTCAGCTCCAGAATCAAAGTGAGCTCAGGGCCCCCACTGCTGAAAAGGCTGCCTTTTTCCTTGATGCAGCCATCGCTGCAAGGAGTACCAGTAAGCCCGATTGCGACGAGGAAGACCGGAGAAACTCCCACATGCTCTTCACCCTGCACATCTATCAGTACCGCATGGAGAAAAGTGGCAAAGGAGGAAGTAAGGCATTTTGCTAGTTGTTGAATTGTTTTCATAAGTTTGCTGATCACTATCATTTTATGCGTTATTCATCTGTGCAACTAAGTGTTTTGATACAAAATACTGATGCAGTCAATACAAGTGCCACCTTTTCAGCTTTTTCAAAAGGAATATTTGGGGGATCATTTTCCATGTGCAAATTTAATGCTAAAATCTGAAAAGTATGTATTTCCTTTGGAAATATTGTCCTTGGAGACTATACTGAGAGTGCCATTTATTTTCAGTGGATCATGCTACAAAACATTATTTACTTCATGGTAACAACTTCCCTTAAAAATTCATATTGGGGGTTCATATATTATTTTGACTTTTGATGATACCACTGTCATATTCTTCCCTTTTTTAAAATATAGCTTTCATTTGTAGCTCTTGCCCCATGTGGTACCAAAAATCACTTTACTGTTAGTGTCACAGGTGAAAATCTGTAGCCTGACAGTGGAGATGTAACAAATTAATGTAGTGTAAGCGTATTTAAAAAAAAAAAGATGTTTCACCTAAAATATGAACTTTTGTTAATGAAACTGACATGAGACAGACATTCTGAGATGTCTAATTCTGTTAGATGTAAAACTGCCGGAATGGCAAAGTATATCTTTTCTTATATTATTTATAACTGACAATCTTGGATGTAGTGTAAACTAGTCAGAAAGGCTGGAAACCTAGAGTGGAAAAGTGAACACCATGTAGAAAGGCATGATGACATGAACAACAATTTCAACTACATCTTGTCAGCTTAGTTTAACAAGCAAGACTTTCAAGCTCTTGCAAGCCTTTGTTCAGTGGCAGCGTGAAGGAAACACTCTGATTTATACACCAGCGTAGCAAAGCTGTGTATTGACACAGCTGAGGACATATTTCACACACATCAGAAGATGTTAATGCTGATACTTCACAAAGGGGAGTGTGTGATGAAGAGTCCAATATTTCCATTTATCTCTCACTTTATCAGCTAAAAGAAAAATGAATGAGCTTTGTTAGGACCAATTAATAAAGACCCTAACAAATTTAAAAGAATAATGAAACAAGGATAATCCTTTTTTTCCCCGTCAGCACTATTTAAGTTAATAACATATTGTCGGTACCAGTCATTTGAGAAAATCTCTACATTCAGTCCATCATTAATATTTTGCTTGTCGCTCTCTTGTTGGTTTGGTTGTGCTTGTCATATGAATAAACATGAATATATAATAAGTCTTGAGACCGCTTACACCATGAATGTTTGTTTGCTTCCAGAGAATCAGAGACTTTGAAAATACAAGGGTAACTTGCATATGATGGCTAAAAATAATTCATTTTCACTGTTATCTATTCGGTTTCTAGGACAGTACAATTTCTTTTTTTATATATTGGTAGCCAGTTTTCTCCTGCAATAAAACTGTAAAGGAATACAGTTAATGCAAATCGATCAGAACCAACAGGTTTCATTGAAAATCTTTTTGTAGTTACCTGTGCTGAAGATGATTTTAGTATCTCCTATATGTATGGATATGTATGTTTATAATTTTAAGGAATACTATTCTGTCCCTTTCTATGGAAGATTTTATTTTTTTCTCCTACCAAACCAAAATAAATTATTAGAAATTCTCTGTGAACTTCGTGGTTTCTATCGGATGAAAATGAAAGACTTATCAAACTGTTAAAGCTCTCTATGAGCAACATTACTCAGTAATTGAGGCACCATTGCTCCAAAAGGCTATGAAATATTTTGCTTTAATAATTCCCTTTGAGGAAAAAATCCACTTGTTGTCTTTGATGTGCATTCTAAATAGTTAAAATATATGTACTTTTTAATTGAAGCTCAGTAGTAAACAGGGAGCCTTGTCTGTCACTCTTGGCCTCCCGTGTGTTTTTTTTTATTTTCTGCCTAGTGCAGTAAGTACATTGAAAGAGATAATCATATGTTTATGGTTGTCTGGAACAGCTTTAGTTAAACTGCACATCTTTACCTATATTTGAATCATAGAAGGCTCAGGCTTACTCATGAATGAATCAGATGTACATTTCTTCTTTGGGTTTAGAATGACCCATATCTGATAAAAATACATATAAACTATTGTTCTTTATTCATTCTTAATTGTGTTTGGTAGTGTCGGGGGGACGCAGCCGTTTGCACCTCATTGACTTGGGGAGCTGTGAGAAGGTGTTGAGCAAAAGCAGAGATGGAGGAGGAGGCCTTTGTTTGTCTTTGACTGCTCTGGGCAATGTCATCCTAGCCCTGGCCAACGGAGCTAAACACGTACCTTACAGGTTGGTAACCAGTGGCTTAACTGTGTCGGTTAGTATAACAATCATGGGAATACAAATGTGAGAATGAAGATAAGGTGAAAAACATAGAGATGGCCAGGTTTGTGCTTGTTTGCCTTGACAGTTTTATAGCTTTCCTGACGCCCCATGTTTCTTGGCCTTCCACTCATAGCAAAAGAACATGATAAACTGCTTAAGCTGTTTATTTTCACTTAAAGTCAGAATGGAAAGGAAAATTGAAGAAAAGGGGTAAATCCATAGATACAGAAAGTTATTGATAACTTTTGGTCCCAGAAAAATGGTGGATCCTGGAAATTGGCTGGGTTATCGTTTATCAGTTCTCTTTATTAAGTAGGTGGAAGAGCTATACAGATTGTTTGGATAAAGGATAAATGTAAAACGAGTGAAACTGGTTTTGTTTAAACATGGTGTGACTCAAGGAGGAGAAAATATATTGTTATATATTATTTATAGCAACTTGGGTGTGTTTAAAGATGAGAAGGAAAAATAAATAATACATTTGTTCAGGTATATATGCTTCCTTAATTTAAGTATAGATGGCTAATATAAAATTATATATTTTTTTCCATTTAATTTATATTATTTCCTTCAACTATGCTCAGACAAAATGAGGTACAGAGTGAGAGGTTTGCCCTTTCTTTGAATAAATTGGTGTGTTTTTAATGTGTAATTCAGGGACAGCAAGTTGACTATGCTGCTGAGGGAATCTTTGGGGAATATCAACTGTAGAACTACAATGATTGCTCACATCTCTGACTCACCAGCCAATTATGCAGAGACACTCACCACTATTCAGTTGGCATCACGGATACACAGAATGAGAAAGAAGAAATCCAAGGTTAGTCTGTTCTGTTCTTACCTTCTTGGACTGGTTTTCTTGGTACAAGTATTGTAGACTCTTTTTCAGCATTTTATGGTGCTGTAGTCCCTACCCCTAAGGTATTATACCATTAAACTATGCAAATTACTTTTCTGTATAAACTATGCAACAGTTACTTTTTTATGTAGAAACCCACATGACAGAAAAGTAGTTTTATAGAAATAAATACATTACATCAGTATACTGAAGGAATATTTCTATGAATTTTAAGGACATTTTTGTGGTGGAATTTAAATTTCATAGTGCTGTTTCAATACTATATATCCCAGAAGCTCTTTCAAATGTCTGAAATACATTCCATTTAATTGCATTGATCTTACTTTTATACTGGTAATTTCCTTAAATTTCTAACCTTTAAGAATATTTAATAGTTTTTTTCTTATAAATTAATTATATTTAGAATTAAAATAAGCTTATCTTATCTTACATTAGATAACTTAAAATAAAAAAATAATAATTGTGATTTTAACCTCAATAAGAAGGTAGAAAATAAATAAATAGAAAGCCATCAAATGTGTATTTTTTCAATATTCATTTTTTAATCTTTTTATAGTATGCATCCAGTTCTTCTGGTGGGGAGAGCTCATGCGAGGAGGGTCGAATTCGACGACCGCCTCACCTTAGACCATTTCACCCACGCACCATTGCCCTGGATCCAGACCTCCCAACACTAGTCTCCAGTGACCCCGACTACTCTTCAAGTAGCGAGCAGTCCTGTGACACAGTCATCTATGTGGGGCCAGGAGGTGCTGCGCTTTCTGACCGAGAGCTCAGTGACAATGAAGGTCCTCCAGCTTTTGTTCCTATCATCCCCTCACTAAACCGGAAACGTTCAAAAGAAGGCCCTTCAGGGCCACAGAGGACTTTTGATCGGGACCACTTTAAGTGCAACACTTTTGCCGAGTTGCAAGAGCGTCTGGAGTGCATCGATGGTAGTGAGGAACCTTCTGCTTTTTCGGTTGAGGAACATCTGTTTTCAGTGAATGGGAGTCAGGCTGCCACCAGGACTGAGAGTGGAGCATCCAAACCAGGGAAAGAAGGAAATGTACTTGCCCCATGGACTTCTGTGAAAGCCGCAAATCAAGAAAGCCTTTCCCCTAAACGACCCCCCTGTTCTCCGGCTACTAGCCATCCATCAAGTAGCTCTTCCTTAAAGTCCAAATTGGATCATTCCAAATGGCCTGCTGGGGTATCAGAAGGAGAACCCTTGGATAATGTGAACCGAACAAGTGCAGATGGAGAAAAAGTGGTGGTCTCTGATAATTGTACAGGTGTATTAAAACAAAATGTCACCATGTTGCAAGAGCAAGCTTCTGAGCCTGTAGTGCGGGAAAAAGTCTATTTAAACAAAAGGCCGTTGCCAAAGCCTGCACCACCTCCTCCTCAGCTAAAAGAGTCTAGAAAACCTTGTCCTGAGGTGGAGAACAGTAGTGCAACCAGGACACCACCTGTGGGGATGAGCCACCAAGCTCTGAAAAAAACAGAGTCCAGGAATTCTCCAGTGCTGGGTATGGACCAACCCACAAGCAGAACTCCCATAGAAGTGAGCCATTTGCGCTCAACCTTGAGGGGAAAGTGTTTTGATAGGGATATACTGACAACCACAGTAACGCTTCAGCAGCCTGTAGAGCTGAATGGAGAAGATGAGCTGGTTTTCACCGTGGTAGAAGAGTTGTCCATTGGTGGTATAATAGACAATGGACGACCTTCTAGCATAATCAGCTTCAATAGTGACTGTTCCCTGCAAGCCCTTGCCTCAGGTTCCCGTCCAGTAAGTATTATCAGTAGTATCAATGATGAATTTGATGCATATACTTCCCAAGTGGCTGCCTCTGGAGTTAATATTGAGGTGGTTACCCCCTTACCAGAAGAACCATTTGCCTGCTCTGGCAGTAGACGTTCTTCTATCAGTTCCTGGCTCAGTGAAGTGAGTGTGCAAACTTTGGAGACTGAAGGCAGCCAGTCCTCAGACAGCTTTTTACCTAAGTATTTAGATCCTAAAGGTACCTTCTGTTTGGATTCTCTTGGCATGTTTCATAAGGAAATGCTTTCCCCACAAGACTTCAAGAGCTCTATGAATGACAGCGGCTTTTGCTTCTCAGAGTTAGATAGTGATAGTGCTGCTTCCAGCAAGCTTTCCTTGAGTATCAGCAAGTGCCCGCCATCCCCTGAGTCTACCAAAGCAGCAGCCAAAAGTTCCAAGTCAAAGCTAGCCAATACTCTCAACACTTCCCAGGTCCCACTGGTTTCTCAAGTTGCTCACTCCAGTCTTCCCAGGAAAATGAAACCTACCTCATCAGTCACCCAGAATAACAGTAGCAGTCAGAATTGCCATGAACTCCACCAACAGGAGGGCAAGTCAGACGACCCTTGGCTGCGCCTAGACAGTCATTTAGATTCTAAAATGACTGATTCAAGTTCTCCTGGCAAACTCCCTAGGAATGGCACAAGTGTCCCTGCCAAGAAACCAGGTGTGAACAGCAACAGTGTGCCTCGTCCTCCCAAGACACAGGTGTCTTCCTCATCCCAAAGGGTGGTAGATGGGTGTGAAAAATCAAACAGCAAAAAATCGGAAGCTCCCAGCAAAATGCCACAGCTCAAAAGAGGGGCTACTACACTTGGCACAGTTCCAGTTATCCACAGTTCTTCAGATTCCAGAAGAAGTCAAGATAGTACTTTGGGAATGGGCAGTCTGAAATTCTCCTCTTTGGGGAAAAAGACAAATGTACAAAAAGCTAGCTTGCTTCCAAAGCCCGGTGGTACCTCACCTCCAGCTCCTCCTGTTCGCAAATCTAGCCTAGATCAGAAGAACCGGGTTTTGTTGCCACCCAGTGCCTTAAAACCTGTAGGACCAGATGCAGGAAAATCCACAGCACCCAAGGCAACAGCTGCAGAAGATGAGTTTGAGGTGAGGTTCAAAGTTGACTCCAGTAGTCACAAAACATCTAGCTTAAAGTCTGACTATGGTTCAGCCAAAGCCACATCAAGTCTGAAGCAACGTACAGCTAAAACAGACACTGGGCAGTGGTATGGCAGCCAGATGTCTCTTGAGAGATGTGACAGCTTAACTTCAGTGGGTTCCAAATCACTACTTTGCAGAGAGAATAGTGGTTCCAGCTTGGGCAGCAACGGCAAATCCAGCAGGTCAGTGCCACGGCTTGGAGTGCCACCCCCTGCTTCCACCCCGACTGCTACCTCCCCACCTCCTTGTGCAGCACTGGGACCCTCAGGCAAGACTGGGCCAATCAAAGGCAGCGTGAACCCCAAGGTCGTCAGTATCAATGGAAACAAGACCCGCACTTTGTCAGCTAGTAGCTCTAAATCCCTTAGTTCCTCTACCAAATCTCTTGCCCCATCAACAACACGGACTGCCAACCTACCTCCCAATGGGAAGACGCCTCCTCGTTCAGTACCAGGGGTTAATGGGAAGCCTGGAAGAGGCACGATCATGGGTACAAAGCAAGCCATCCGGGCAGCTAATAGTCGAGTCAGTGAGCTAGCGTCTGGGGGCTCTGGCAAACACTTCAGAAGCTCAGGGGACTCGGACAGTGGCAATGACAGTGGCGTGAACCTCAGTGACGACAAGTCACCTATTCCAATGTTGCCTTCTCCATATAGCAAGATTACAGCACCCAGAAGGCCACAGCGCTATAGCAGTGGACACGGTAGTGACAACAGTAGTGTACTAAGTGGGGAGCTGCCTCCAGCAATGGGTCGAACTGCCCTATTCTACCACAGTGGGGGCAGCAGTGGTTATGAGAGCATGATTCGGGATAGTGAAGCCACAGGCAGTGCCTCTTCTGCTCATGACTCCATGAGTGAAAGTGGAATGTCATCTTCAGGCCGTACCAGGACATCCAAATCCCCAAAGAAGAGGTCAAATGGTGAGTGGTGCCAATTCTAATAATAATTCCATTAAGGATTTGCTGGAAATAAGTATCTTACCATAATTATTCTTGATTATTAATGCTGAATGAAAGGACACATTTTACCTTAAGCTGCCAACAAAATAATTAACACCTAAAATATAAGATAAATCACGTTATTATCCCTGTACAATTTCTCGCATTAGGAATTTGTCTTTTTGCATACCCCAGCTTGTTCTCCATGAGACACACAGACAGGGAGAGAGAAGCCTGGGGTCAGAGCACAGGGTCAGCCATTGTACAGCGCCCTTGGAGCAGTTGGGGTTAAGGGCCTTGCTCTGGGGCCCAACGGAGTAGAATTCCTCTGCCGGCCACAGGATTTGAACCTGCAACCTTCCAGCCACAGGCGCAGATTGTCACATAGATTCCAATGCACATAATATCTTTTGTTGGGTTTTTTACATTTTATTTTAATCTTCTAATAGCATTTTTATCACAACATTATGGAAGCTGAATTTAAAAGTGGAAATCCCATATGGATGTAATTAACTTAACAGCTGATAAAATGAAAACATCTCAAGATTCACTTTGATGCTCTGTGCTAAAAGGTGTTCTAATTACAACTACAACACTGCTTTTGATGAGCTAATATGTGACGTTTTAAGTAAAACACCCTTTGTGACAAATGGAAGGTAAAGCAGTAACTAATGGAGACTATAATCCTACTGGACTTTACTACTTCCCTATAAAAAGCTTTGATTTAAACGTTATTGAGAAACAGCTATAAATACCTTCTGATTGCTTTTTGAAAAGCAGCCCTGTGAGTGTTTGCTGATTCAGGCACAGTGTAGTTGCTTTATGGAACAAGTGTCTTGCAGAATGTATCTACAGTAGGTTTCTGTTTTGATACAAAGGAACATGCACTTATGTACTGTATATATTTACTTGTCATGGTCTGTTACAGTGGCTTACCAGTTGGACATTTTTCTTTAAAATACAGGCTGCTTAGTATTAGCACAGAGCATGTCAGCTTCTCCATGCACATCCTGCATCTCCCATTTATTCTACAAATCAATAGCAACAGCTCTTTAAGATTGCACATATTTTTCAAAAAGGTATTACCTCTCTGACAGGTTGAATTTTTTTTCCTTTGGCCCAAGGCAGTTTTTCTTAGATCTATAGAGAAGGTGTACTCTTTAAATTTCAATTGGATTTTTGGATTCTATCAGTAGTTTGCCTCCCTCCTTCTGAATGCTTGATGCATTTCTGCTCACTTAATACCTTTAGTGAGAAGAATGACAGTTTCAGGCGAGCCAACTGCTAAATGTATCTTGTAGAGATGATGGCACTTGGACAATGAAAATAAGAACAGCATGCCTTTGTAATATGGACTTAAATTTTTACTATGTGTCAGACGTTTATTTCTATGTCTTTATTTTGACTCTTAGAACATTGTTTTAGTACTGGTTCAGAAGGTTCATGCATCTTATTGTATTTCTTCTGACTAGCACTATGAAAATAGATACTGTACCCATGGAAAAAGTCACCTAAAATTAACGTTGTCTAATTTAATAATTAATCTCTGTGTCATGTGTTACAGATGTACAGTTTATCTACATTACACTTTAGACTATATGCAGGATTCTGTGAAGCCATAGATAGATTCATATACTATTACTCTTATCCAAAAATAACATGCATGAGTTTTGATTCCTGCAATTGTGATACACAGCCAGTAACTCTTAAGTGCTTTCATAAGTTTCCTCATGAAGCCACAAAGTTATTTCTGAAAACCTTTATAAACCCTTGGAAGAAGTGGTTTCCAGATTTTAGATCTGTATCCTTAGCATTCATTTGTTCCCATTCCTGAACACTATTAAAAGAGCTCTTTCAAAGTAATCAAGACACCTCTCCTAAAGTCTTTCATTACTAAGCCTAGCCTATTATTGTTCAGAGTCTCAGGCTGAAAGTACCTGTAGATCCATATCCACTAAATAAAAAAGCATGATCAAGTATTATGAAAATTAAGTCAAAACTAGAACACTGAGAACTGTAAAATGAGAACCTGTTGAGTGTAAACTAGAAATAATGATACCATTTGCAGTTGCTACTCACTAGTTAGTTAGTTCTTAGTTGTTAGCTTCAGACTGAAAACCCATAGAACAGACTTCCCTCTAACTCAATGAGTGTTAGAGGATACATTTCTTTTAAGTATTATCATTTGTCACTAAACTGTGCTATGCAAAAATGCAACTCTCTGTATCTAATTATATATATATTTAATATTTTATAATAGTGTGATCTCTCTACTTTTTTGTATTTTTCCATGGTTTCTGATAAAAGGTCTCCAACGGCGGCGACTGATCCCAGCACCTTTGCCAGACACATCCTCTCTGGGCAGGAAGCCCAGCACCACAGGTCAGTGGGTGGACCTACCACCCCTGCCTGGGACTCTGAAGGAGCCCTTTGAGATCAAGGTCTATGAGATTGATGACGTTGAACGACTGCAGAGGCATCGACATGAAGATCCAACAGAGGTGAGCTGGCATTTCCTACAGACTGAGAGCTATCCAGAGTTACAGCATGCCTTTGACACAATGTGACAAACCAGCCATTTTGGTTGATTGTCACTACAGTTGGCTGTCACTTTCACAGTGTACGAGCACAATTTGACAATTCCTTGATTGTCAAAGCTTTCGCTCTTTATTTTAAATATAGCTTAATATGTTGCTAGGATAATTTAAAAAAAGTATTCCATTACCACATGTAATGCTAGTGCTTGCCCAACAATAATTGAACTGTAATCAAGCAAACAGAATGGTTTTGTTGAGAGAATACATTAGGTCTTCTTGCAATCATTTGGCTCTTGTTATAGAATACTGGGTGGATAAAATGTTTCGACTATTTCTGCCATCAGAATCATAATGGAAAGAGCTTACATTCAAATAACTGTGACCGCAACCTGCAGCCATATACTGGTTTGGGTGACTCTAAGAGAGACTGGAATTGCTGTCTGTGAGTAATTAGTTTAGTTATAGTAGATTCGTGGGATAGTCAGGGTGTGAGATACATAAAACATAGAAATATGTTCTAGGATTTTGTGATAAAGCTTGCTGCTTGAACAAACTTTATGGTAATGTTTCCCTGGGTCATTAAGTCTAAAAAAAATGGGAGCTGTGAATTTGAAAAAAATATTTATATGGTGGCATGATTTACTTGTAATTAGGACTAGATTATGTTTTGTGCTTCCATGAAGAACCCAGAATGTCCTCCTCCGAGGTTTTATCAGGTGTTGCATTGGCCTATATTTCTCTGTAGCCCTTTGCCGCAACAGCTATGACGGCACATTTACCTTTTTTGCACATCAAGAATTACAGATGAAACATTATTTATTATTTATTCCTTCTTGTGACTTTGCCTTCTCTCTTCTGTTTTTATCTGCAGCCATTCCAGGATGTTGAAAAGGTATGTTCAGAAACGTGTTGATATTCTAAAATAATTTCTTGCTGCGACAGACCTTGTTTTGACTGGGTCTTGGGATTTAAAGCACTATATCACTTCTGTTACTTTTGTATGAAATGAAGACTGATCTGGTATGTTCTTGATGAAGGCATATTGTGCAACAGGTCATTTGAGAGTGAGAAAGTATTCTCTTTTTTAGACAAATGCTTTAAGAATAAAACTAAGCATAAAAATGTAAGAGCTTCTTGATGATTTAATTAGGAATATACATTATGTATAACTAACATATTGTTTAGTAATAATATAAGTATATATCTGGACTATGGGGTATATTGGAGCTTTTTTATCTTACTATTATTAACTGTTTTATAAAATTAATGTTACTATCTAGGACAAGGATAAGTCTAATATCTATTGTTCTTAATGTGTTTAGTATAAAACCATTTTATATTTAATCCTCCAAAGTTTTTTTTTCTAAAGGCAAGAAACTAGGAATTAATATGAAGCTAGTTTAGCTAATTTAATGTGGAATTAAACAGTCTTATGTAGGAAGATCTATCTCTTTGGAGCTGCTGGCTTTCACTTAATTGGCTCTAATATAATAAGCTTTAATGCTCACAATGCTGTCTTCCTCTCAGATAATATGAAGCAACTGGGTAAAATTTAGCAGGCGTTGTTCCCCAAGTCCATATGGCTCCTGGTGTTTCCGCAGGGCCTGCTGTATTTCAACACCAAACTAAAGATGCTTGAGAGACGGCAGCAGCAGATCAGGGACGTGAAGGCAAAACACGAGATGTTGAAGGAAGAGCTGGAGAACACAAAGCAGAGGCTGATGATGGATCCTGGCAAGTGGATAGGAGAGTGTGAGTACATGCACATAGGCCTTTTCCTTCCATAACATTTCAAGAGCTATTGCCTAAAGACAAGTTTTAAATTACAGATATGATTTACTTCTTATTTTTTTATTCTCGACCTCTAATTTGTACTACAAAAATTAACTTAAAGGGCTGTATTGCTTCTGTATTGCAAAGGAGACACCCTTTTGTACGGTGTTTTGTGCTGGATTTATGAATGAGAAAGAATGCGATCAAATGCTTTTTTAAAAAAAACAATCTGCATAGTACTGTTCAAAACGCCTTAAAGGGATGCCGCTGAATTTTATTATCTTGTAAAACAAGCATGAGGACGAAACAGGATTAAGTTTTAAATAGATTTTAATGTCACAATGAAAAGTAGAAAAACATTGTTTCTGCTTTGGAGCTTTGTGTTTCTTTTTCTTTTTCTTTGTGGCCTTAATAACATTGTGGAATTTCCTTTGCGGCTTGCACACTGATGCAGCTTCCCATTTAAGTCTTTTACACAAGAGTATACAAGAAACGTAATTTCCATGTTGGGAGCTGGATTCTTTCAGGAACTGTTGCGTGACATGTCATTAAATTTAACAAACTTTGATCATTCGTTGATTTCACAAGCCCTGTAGCTCTAAAGAGAAGAACCCCTTTCCTTGTTATATGTATGGCATATCCATTTTTGTATGTTTCAGACATTTTTAATTATTTTGTTAAATCTGTAATTAAAATTTAGTTGTCATTTTCTACCATGGTTTCATGCTGTTTATATAATTTTCTCCCGTCTTTATACCCATCTTAACATCAGGCAATATTTTTAGTTATATCACCTCAACACATTTGAGTAAAGAAGAGTGTTTGAGGTGTCTCTGTCTCTGGTTCCTTTCCTTTTTCTGTCTTGCAAATTAGTCAGCTACTTTTACTGGGAAAAGGGGGGAACACTCAAGCTGCAGCAAAGCCACGTATGGAAATGAAATCCCTCTAATACTTGAAAAAGTCAAGGCGGTAAAGGACTAAACCTGCTGTCTTCCAACCTTTGCATCACTCCATTTGCCAAATTAATATGGAATGTCAGACAAGTTACCAGCATTCAACTTTGCTTCAGTCAGATACATTTTGTGGGTACATTTAGACTGGTATATTATTGCAGTAAAGGAACAATTAAATGTAGTGTTTCTTTTCTTCTCTTTTCAGCATGGAATAAACTTTTACTTGTTCCTTTGCAGCCTACACATGCTGACACAGCTGCCTACTTGAACTATTTCATTGCACTAGATGCTTTAGAGGCTGTGAAGTGGCCCCGCTACTGTGAATATCCATAAAGATATGCCTTCACATAGTGGACACTTCTATTTCTCTCTTAACTATATTGTATACATAAGGAAAAGCTGAGCCTAAACAAGTCTTGGAAATAAATACATCACGACTATAAAATCAAGCAGCAAATCTGCTTAGACTTACACACTCACACTTATACCTGACAATATTGATGCTCTATGTACCTTATATTCTATTGTGTAGCTGTATATTGTTCAAATGTAACAGCAGAGGAACAGCAATGGGGTGTGGCATAGAAAAATGTCATCCATATTACTCTTGAAGTTATCATCATCCCTGGATGGATTTCTGAAGGAAAGTTTTTTTAAAGGGAAACATCTTCATAGGCAAATGCTTCTTTTACCAAGTTGACAGCTTCTTTTATCAGAAATTTATTTCAGATGACACTTACCATTCATGCAATTAAATATTGTATTAAAAAATGTAAATTATATGTATTTTGCGTTAATGCTATGATCAGTATAAAGTATTGTAGCCCACGTGAACTAAAAATATCCATTACACAAATTTCAGATAAGCAGCTATAGGGTTAAAAATACTGTGAACACCGTTTCAGATTTTCTTCTGGATCTTCAAAGTACAATAAAACAATTAATGTGTCGTGGTACAATTGCAGCATTGTATGAATGTTGCAATTGATAGGGCTTTGTATGTCAAATTCTCTTCTTGATGTTAAGCTGTCAACACTAATAATATCAACACTAATATGTGCCCATTACTGTCATGGCAAATACTGATTTGAGTGCATCATTTCATTAAACAGCTTTTAAATGCATTTGAACTTTGCAGTAAACTGTGAAGTACACACTTGTCTGTAGAATAGATTGTAATGCCAAGAAACAGTACAAGTGGGGAGGTCTTTTGAAGTTATGAATGAATTGAGTGCCAATGAAAAGAAACTACTTAAATCTGAGTCAAGACAGGGGTGCCCTAAGGTCATTCTTAGAGCTCCAAGTTTGCAGAGCAGATAATTTTTGACTTTCTTCAAAAAATGACATTATAAAGTTACCAGTAAGCTACAAAATGTTATTTCTTTTAAATTTTAAGTCAGGTCTAGGTCTTTGCAAATTACAATAAGTTGAGTTACCCTGCAAAGCCCCACATTTGATCTTAAAATCTTAATGGATTATTCTATATACCTTTTTTAATGAGAATTTAAAATATACACAATGCATGGTATGAGGGCTGACATCTTGAGCTTGATAGTAATTCTAAAAAATGTGTCTGCAAACCAGCAAAAGAAATTAAGACTTACAGGACCATAAAACTGCATCAGGATTATGAACTTTTGGAAGCAGTTTTTAAAACACACAGAATAGTATAAATGTGAAATTTAGGCTCGATAGCCCTAATGCTTATGTAAATATTAGGTGTATCTGAATCAAAAATGGCAAAACTTGGAAATTTATTGGGATCTCACTTAAACTCTGAAGAGCAGTAGTTACTAAATATATACATATATAGCAATCTGTAATGATTTCAGACAAATAAAGCAAGGTTATGCAGACAAGTTGTCTTCTGATCATGGCTGCAGCGACTACAAGACGATTTTGATTGAATAAATATGGCAAATTAGAATTTTAACAAATTTGGATTTAAGTATATATTATATAAGAAATTTGACCATATCCAAATATGAGAATATCAAATCACAGGTACATGCTTAATAGGCTCAATACATTAATTGACATGTTCAGTGAAATTAAGGAAGACCCAGAACCCCGAATACGGAGAAATAAGGTTCTGCCATCAGTGGAGAAATGCTCTGCAGTCTACATTTTCTTGCATCAGACCTTTCTCAGGGCAAGGTCCAGTGGCTTCAGTCCTTATTTTGTAGAGTGCTGATGGTGGAAAAGAGTTCCAGAGATTCCAATGTTAGTGTGTATAGATTGTCCAGGGTCTTTCGACCCTGACTTTTTAAGTGATTTTCTTCCTTGTGCTTCCAAATATACTGCCTTTTTAAATTTCCTCTAAAGCTCTCTTACTAAGTCCAACTGAATGTGCTTTTTGTAAAACTATATTCCGTGTTTTATTCTGTTGACCTGGTGAAAAATTACTTGTAGCACATCCTGCTTAAAAAGAATTCTAGTTCTATGTTGGAAAATTTCATATTTTGCTTCCTAGTGTTCTTTTTGAGTGTCCATTGTTTTCTGGAGCATGTGGACATGCAAGGTTGACTCAAACCAGCAATGTATTGTGCAAGACATGTAATTCACTGCTAATTGCAGTAAGTGGTATTTATAATTTCTACATTGGTTGTCTGCAGAATTACCTGTTTTTCAATTAACATTTGAAAATCTGTCATTAGTTTGATGCTGTGTTTGCTTGTACTAAGCATGCACATTGTGTGTCATTTTCTGGTCATTTTTTCTCTTTAGAATTTTCTGCCTAAATCTCATGTTGGTGTCATGTTTCTGACTTTAACAGTAGAACTGTAGGATTTAACAGTGAAATTTTATATGTGCTTCCTATATATGCTTGCTTAAAATTTGGAGAATTCTAGTGAATATCAAGCTATCTGAACATTAGAACTGTTTTTAAATAAATGGGGATTAATAATGATTAGAATTGAAAATATTACAGCTATGACTACTGCTTGTCGGTTCAAAATGGACCCTTTGTCTACTTCCAGGTAGAATACCAATGAGGTTGTGCTTGGTAATTACTAATGAGAAATACATTTATAAGATAATTGAAAGTTGGAAAGCCAAAGCAGGGACGTCTGATTAAAACTAGCACTGTATACATTACTCCAGTCCTACCTTATATTACATAATTGTTTTATTTCTATAATGGAAGCGTAAACCTTTCAGTTTCTTAAAATATATCCAGCATTTCTGTAAATTGGAACTTGCAAAAAAAGAAAATGTTTATCTATGAGGCTGAGGCCTAAGAATACAAAGTTCAGTCTGCCATGTCTTCATGAATTCACTCAAAAGAACTGAAAAATATGCATTTTTTAATTAAAATCTTTAGTTGTCTGAAAATCAATGGTGTTATTTTCACGCAGAAAGCTCTGGGGGTAAATACTGGATTATTTGTGCTTAGTCTTTTGTGTAATTGTATGTGGAAACGATTTAAAGTGCTTTCTCACATTTCTGCCAGACAGGACATTTACTCTTCATCTGTTCCTCTTGTCAAGATGAAACCCATGATCAAAACAGACACTCTATATAAATCGCCTTTCTTTCCACAATGTGATTCAAAGGGCAGTGCGCCTTAAAGGGATCATCCATGGAACCTATTTCCACAACTTTCAAGGTCTTTTTGACCCATATAGGTTGCGCCTTATAGCTTTTCTTAATATCAGTCTTGAACGGACCACAATTTCAGACTCTAATGCCACAAGAGAGAGTACAGGCATCTTGATTGTGCTTTGTGCATAAAGCAAAATTGTGGACTGGCTTATGCTTGGTTTTCCTTTTGTCTTTTGAGAATCTTATTCAGTAATTTTATATTGAAAATGTCACTCATAATTTAGTTTCAAAACACTCACAAAGGAAAATGTCTTCTTTTGCAGCCCTTTAAGTTTACATGCAGTATTACAGTGCATTTTATGCAAGCCATAAAATTCAGGAGACTATTCTGATCTCTGTTGGATGCATTTCATTATCGTGTCTCACTTTTATCTTGCAGTTGAGGTTGATCCGGACCTAGATAAGGAATCACAGGAGTATTTGGAAGCCCTGGAACAAGTCACGGATGAGTTGGAATACTGTGTCAACCTATGCAAGTCACGAGTCATGATGGTGACCTGTTTCGACATCGGGGTGGTCTCCAATGTGCAAGACGGTCCGCGGGAAGTGGAGGTGTGAAAGGATGAATTGGAACAAGTGGAAAAGAAAGGAACCGGAAAGGTGCCAACCAGGAAGAAAAGAAGCAAGCAGTGAGCCCCCAGCCCATATGAAAGTTAACAAAAACACAAATGCTTAGAGGGTCTTGATTTGGAGGTAATGGCGTTTTTTCCTATTAAGGAAATCTGGTGCCTCATACCCTTAAACTAATTTGGATGGAGTGTGACTCATCAAGCCGCAAAGCTTTTCTGTTTACTGCATGGCGAGCAAGAAGCGCAACACAAAACAAAGAAGATACATTCAATGAGACCTGAAAGTGCCTTTTTTTCTTAAAGACTGATTTTAAGTACATATTTTTTTGGTATTGGTGCTAGTATTTAAAACCAGCATACCTAAGCAACCCCTAAACATATTCCTATTGGAAAAAAAGCTTATTTTATATTGTATTGTATAGTGTATTTATATGATTATACAGTATGTAAAAAAATATCATTTTAGGTTAAAAAAAGCATAAAGAAAAAATAGAAGCAATAAGATAAATATTATTGCATCTCAGACTTTGCCTTTTCTCATTTAAAACCTCAGTCAAATTATGTCCATTATCATTAAACCTTTCAAAAGTAAGGTTTCTTTTTTATATATTGTTGTTAATTTTGTAAGGAGTTTCAAACTTACAGAGGCGGATCTTTCTGCACTGGTTTGTTGTTGTCACAATTCCAGTTACTGTCAGAGTGAAATAATAGCTGCCTATTTGCAAATCTCTTTGGTACAGAACTGTTGAATACAATGTGTTCCTGTATCTCAGTTGCCTTGAACATAACTTCCAACAGACCTTAATTACAGTGGGAAAAGATGCTGTTTTGAAGACCCTGCAGTCTTGTTTAAGATCCATCTGTGGAAGTCCGTTAATCTCCACCAGAGCCTTCTTTACAGTGTGCATCACAATAGGAGGCTGTTTGATTCATGATGTGACAAGACACTGTGTTGGGAAAAAGTACACTTTGAAGTCACCCTGAAATATATCTTTATAAATATTTTATTTGCATGATGTACTGCTAAATTCTACAGGGCTGCCAGGATATAACTTTGCTTGGAAGCATACAGAAATTTTACTAGTATATCTTGATAACCATATAAGTCAACTACGAAACAGTGGAATTTATGCCTTTTAACTTACTGCAGTGAGTTAACAAGGGTACAGATGAGATACAACCAGAATTGCAAGTCTAAGCCCATGGTGGTGGTTTACTGCACTGAAGTGCTGTTTTGCTCTATGCACTCCATCACTCTTGCTCCTTGTAAGAACCTCAAAACTGATAGGGAAAGCACAGTTTTTTGTGTGTCAGTCATGCCCAGCAAAAGCAGCTGCTGGCTTCTGGCCAAAGTAAAGTGTCAGAGCATGAGCTTGGCTTTTTCTTCTGACTGTTTTTTTTTAAAGCTCAATTGCTGCCTATAGTTCTGAACAGGTAAATACATTCTGTACTGCCTCTTCTGCTAAAGTTAGCCTCAGAACAACTGTGACATGTTTTGATAACTGGCAGTTTTCTGTCTGACTTTACAGTGACAAGGGCATGCCAGTAATTACTGCCGGAATTTAAGTGTTTGAGTGCAACAATTCAATGGGAACTCTCATGTACTGGCTTCTCAAACTAAGGGGAAAAATCATTTCAGAATTTTCTGCAAAATGTAGCTGCCAGTACATTTTTTTCTACAATAAAACGTTTTCAGACATTTAGGTTATGAACCAATTTGTGATATCCAGTGGATTATTACAAAGCTTGATTTTGTCCTGTTAAACGTTCCTGATATGTTTTTGTTTTTTGTTTTAAGGAAATATCTCTCAGGCCCTTTCTTAAGATGCTGCATGAGATTATTTTTAATTATTATTGTGTTTTTTTTTTAATTGAAGCCCAGTTCTTTTCTATTGTGTTTAATAACATGAACTGACAATTTGCCAAACTGAAGATTTCTTTAATTTAGCAATGTATGTGATGTCACATTTCATATCAAATCATATTTTCTAATGTGGTAATTTTTTTTTGTATAGGGTTTTCAGATCCTTTGTATAAATGTATATTATGGCATCTTGCATCGGCTTTTATTTGTGAATAAAAGATATGTTTCTTCTTATTACTGTGTTCTTTGAAGCATATTATTAAGAAAGGTCTCATAGGAGGGAAGGCCCATCTTACTCTTTCTGTTGCTGGTAGCCAATTGATCCATTGGTCTTGGTTAGCAATTTCTTTAATGATTTCTTCAAATAATTGAATTGTCTTTAACAATATGCCTGGAGAGTTTGTTCCACACACCTCCAACCCTTTGTATAAAGAAGCAATTCCTGTTTTTCCATTGTAAATGCACTACCCCTTAATTTCCATATTTCTGTGTTTCATTGTGAATCCTGGACTAGATTAACATTTTCGACGCGTTTTAGGGTTTTGAAAACCCAGTGCAATCTCTGTTTAAGAGTGAATTTTTCAGTTTTTAATGTTGTTGTCAGGTACTTCAAAATTTCCAGATCATCTGTATTCCCTTTTTATTTTGTTTCTTATTGCATATTGTTATAAGGCTGTTGGTGCAAGAGCTAGATGTGATGGGCCAAGCAAACGTGCAGTATTACCATATGAAAAGTCTAGGCCTGTAGATCCATGGTTTGGCTGGATCAAACTTGGTCTTCAGTTGCACAAGTGATCTTGGCAGTATTCTATTTCGGGTTAGTGAAGAACAGGGCACTGTTCTCAGGGCACTGAGCAATAGCAAGTATGCTCTTCTTAAAGAGGGTTTCAGTACATTAAAATACCAAGCACAGTGATAACACAGCTCTGAGTCATGGGCCAAAATGAGTTCTGGACCTCAGGATTTTAAACACATATGTAACTGCCAAATCAAAAGTATCTGCTCTTAACTTAAACATGTTTTAAACAACTCTTGTTCTTTTTAGATTTATTAGATTTATATAATTTATTTAAATAACTGTGCTTGCACATTGTTTCTTTTAAATGGTTGCTCAGAGCTCTCTGGGGTTTGTTCAAAGTAAGCTGTGAAAATGGTATTGTGTAAAAAAAAGCAAAAAATGAAAGTCTTTCATTCCATAATTAAAAAAAAACTGATTTAAAAGTAAAATGATAGTAAACACATCATGCCTTGACAAAGCATATTTTATATTTCTAATGCATTATTATTTTCCCTTGTTAAGGCCTTGATAATCCATTTTAATGTTTTCTTTCAGATGATATACTATCCGGTAAAGTCAACACACTTTAGTTTGCAATTGAAACCAGAGCAGCACAGAAAACCCACACAAACATGGGGAAAACACAAGTTCACAAACAAGAGGCGAACATTCAGTCATTCTAGCACTTTTGATTTTTAGAAGCTCTCCAGTCTGGAATCAAATCCACATGCAATGTCTTATTTTATGAATGCAGCAATTATGTAATTTATTATTTCACTTTCATAACCCTTTTTTTATTATAAGATGGAATGTTTTATACGACACCCTTAAATGTGAGAGCCTATCGGTCAATATATAGTACTGTCTGAAAAATAGGCTATTCATCAAGCAGTCTTGGACTTTTTTTAAAACTAAATAACAGTTCTTCTAGAGTAGTGATGGTGCAATCTGTACATTTTTGCATCAGAGGAGATGTACAGTGAAGTCTGCCAAACAACATTCCTAATAGCAAATAGTCAAATGATGGCAGAAGTCCTTTGGATATACAGTATTTCCTGAGGTGATATGATCACTCCTTGAGATTTTGTACAGTACCAATGAAGTAGCAAGCTAATAATATATAATGTTACCACAAAGATTAACATACAGCAGCTTTATCCTAAAATCTAGAGGGAACTGTTTTAAAGTCTTAATTCAATTGCTGTGCATATGGGAGCAATGAAATCAGAGTATTTTTTCAATGACTTTTTTTACTGCACCAGATTCTGTTGTACTGTTTAGCTATTTTGTTTGGATGTTCACCCATGTTTTCTTTTCAGTTCTGTGCCACAGCTTCTAAAGCGTCTAAACTTGTCAAACCTACATTTCAGTCAATACATCTGTTTTTATTGGAACTGCTTTGTAGAATCATTTCCAGCATTTTCTTTCTCTCTAGGTGTACCATGAAAGAAATCCGGAACTTTAACAAGATAATTAAAATGTCCAGCCTGCTGGAAGCATTAAAATTTAGGATCAGTATACATATGCTGTATACATAATATCCTGCTGCTCCAGTAATTGGTATTGAAGTCTTGTGCACAGCTAGCATGCTAATGGTATATAGCTGCAGACTAGCACTGATAGGAACCAGTAAAGTGCAACTGCAGTAATTCACACACTCACAATCACACACCCTCTGAGAATGAAGTCTGCAGCATTCTCAACACCTTAAATTAAACAAGAAGGGAGGTGTACGTAATTTTGAAATAATCGGTTAAATTCCCATTGAGTTTGCATTGTGGTGGTGGAAAAATACATTGTACATTCTGTTAAGGTTCTGCAGGTTACAGAAACGATGGCTTTCTGTGATGATCAACATCTTAATTTTTCCCCCTTTTCAATAGAGTGCATAGTTAGATTTTTTGTGCTTAAATTCCCTTATTTGTGAACAAATCTTAAAAACGTTTCAATAGAAAAAGTTTAGGAAGGAAAGTGTGTAGTTTCCCAATTAAGTGCATATATATGTGCAGTTTTTGAACTTAGCAGATAGATTGAATGTTTTAATAATGGAAAAAATGTACCAGGTCATATCTGCAAAATTGAAGTGATTGGATTAGAAATGGATGCATTGAGTTACTGCTCACTTTTTATATCATGAAGCTCACTTTTGAAAATGTGGTCATTGGGTGGCACTGCTCTGGGTCACAATACAATTCACTCATTCCTCACATACCATTTATTTAATTTGATTAAAAGCATCATAAGATGATTTGGCTGAATGGCAGGAGCAGCTGGCAGTCACGGTACTAATCAAATATGCAGACAGATTTAGAAACTCAGGAGTTCTACACACTTTGACTCCTCAGTGGGAAGAAGGGTGTTCTAAGAAGATTCTAGCCAGCTCTTTAGTTGTTGATAATAAACGTATTACTGTCATTTTTTTCTTATTTAGTGTTTGTGTGCTTTTACTTTTCCGCGTAGACTTTAAAATCCTCATGCTCACCTACAAGGCTTTACATGGCTTGGCACCTCAATACCTGTCTGAACTTTTATCGCCCTACTCCCCACCTCGCAACCTCCGCTCTTCAAATTCTGCCCTCCTTACTATCCCCCAAGCCCGTCTACATTGTATGGGCGACAGGGCCTTCTCCTGCTATGCCCCCAAGCTCTGGAACTCTTTGCCCAAGGATATTAGAGAGTCACCTTCTCTAAACTCCTTCAAATCCAGACTCAAAACCTTTTTCTTCAGAAAAGCCTTTACTTAACTGGTTCCATTCTTCACCCCTCTGCTCTTAATACCATCTTCCACGGTCTCCTCTATTATTATTGTTGTATTGTTGTAATTATAATTGTGTCCTATCTTGTGAAATTTTCTTATTTATTGTTGTAGTCTTCTTATTTATTGTTATTGTCATCCTGTAAAGCGCTTTGAGAAGCCACCTTTAAAGGCGCTATATAAAATAAAGTTTATTATTATATTATTATTACTTCTCCATAAAAATGAAATTCATATCACTAGACTTAAAAAAAATAAAAATTTAACATAAAAGGTGCTGCCAAATATACAGTATAGTATCTACTGTTACAGCAGAATGGCTTGGCAGGATATTTGTTCTTTCTCTTAACCCCAAAAAGCTGACAATATTCCCGTTATTTATTTAGGTCAAAGACACAATACACACAGCTTGGTTTCATCACTCTCATGAAAATTATGTTTAGTTCTCAGTAGGGCGTAGTGCCACTAAGTATAAGTGAACTATTTTCAGTCAAAATCTATTTAGTGCTATGCAGTTGTTTTCTTCTAATGAGAAGGTATTTTAACTCCTAGAAACAGTTACCTGACAGCTTAACATCAATGCCTTTGATGTTTAAGGAGTGTTCTAGTTTGTCTGAGTCCAAATTCATATGTCAAAGCAATAGTCCAATGTCATGCTATTACCAATGAAGACAAAAGAATATGACACCATTCCAGTTTCACAACAAATGCCCAAAACTCTTGCAGAAGATATTTACATTTCAGATATTTAACTCTGGGCTAATCTTGATGTGGTCACTGAACTAATAGCTTATTTATTAGAATTTACAACAGTCAATTTAAGAATATAGTTTTTTATATTGTGCTAGGTGATAGAGAAACCTTTGAGTTAAAATTACATAAAATTAAACTCTTCTGGAGATAAGGTGTCTCTCACTTCAGTGTGGAGCACAAAAGTGTAGTTATTTATTCCCCCTAACTGTCAAAATGTCCCAGTTACAACATTTAATTGAGGGCTGGAGTTGGGGATGACAGGCTATTCTATCAAAAAGAAGCATCACTAGAGCCCTCTTTCTATTTACCCATGATGCAATATAAAAACATTGCAAGTCTCAGAAGTAAAAAGGATAAAAGCTGTCAGTGGATATTCAGGCATGATTGCATATTTTTGGGGTTTTGGACAGTTGTACATGCTAGCATCAAGTAGTGACTGTCAAAATGCATTGACATCATCTTTATTTTAAAAACTGTTGGTAAGCAACACTAAGATAAATTATAAAGATTTCGTTTAGTCATTTACTAGAAGATGTACCTTAATATACAACTTATTTGTAGTATTTTAACCCAGTTCATGACAAAGGGGTCTTTGTCAATTGAAAACATTTCAAGAATAATTTATAGCATTTCCTGTATAAAATCCTTATGTTGCTCTTTTCATTTACATGCTTGTATGCATATTGTAGAATGTAGAGTAAAAAGGGGTTACACCAGCAGCGTTTTGCTCATCAAAATAGATGGCAAAAAAGATTGTAAGTTATTAACTTGTGACAGACTGAATTTCACTTGGCTCTTTTGTGAATTACATACTGCCTTTATTTGCAACTAATTAAGCTACACCTACATTTAATTACCAAGGTAATTAACCATGACCCTGGTACTTCATCCATCATCCATCCACTTTGTAACAGTTTTATGAAATACAGAGTTGCACTGGACCCAGAGCCTATCCCAGCAAGCATCAGGAACAGGTCAGGGTACATCCTGGGTGGAATGCTGGCCCATCAAAGAGCACCAATACACACACCATGGCCAGTATGTCCAGAAGCCAATTAACCTAACAGAATTTTTTTGGAGACTGTGGGAGGAAACTCAGACAATAATGAGGAGAACATATAGTATAAACTAGTAACTGAACCCAGGGCTGCAAGGCAGCAATGTTAATCACTGGGCCACCATGCTGCCCAGCTGTCTTGTATATGCATGAAGAGTTTTAATACCTGCAACTAAAAATATTGTTATGAATGGGGGGTTACGAAAATTGTGGATATCAGAAATTGACCGAGCGATTTAGTTAATATGTAAAATATTCATAACCCCCAACTTATAAGTAATTTCTCCAGAATTTACCTGAGTGGTTGGTATAATTGGGGGCACATTAATTCTTTGTTCTCTGACAGCTTTTATGAAAAGAATAATAATCCAGGCGTACTCGGATAAACAAATATTTATATGGCCAGCAGCCAAATCACCCTGCAACTCACAACATTCATTATAAATCTCAGGGTGTTTCTCGAAAAGAGTCAGAGTGCTTTCCTGGCATCCTGGTCAAATTTCCCATTGGCCATTACCAATCATGGCCTCCTAATAATCCCCATGTATGAATAGGCTTCATCACTCTGTTCTCCTCCCCACTGATAGCTGATGTGTGGTGTTCATATTGTGCACAATATGGCTGCCATTGCATCATCCAGGTGGATTCTGCACATTGGTGGTGGTGGAGGGGAGTCCCCAATACCTATAAAGCCCTTTGAGTTGAATGTCCAGAAAAATGCTATATAACTATAAGCAATTATTATTATCAATGACAATACAAACGCTACGCTACACACAACAAAATTATACAACACAAAAGTTACATTTACAGTATATACAGACAGGCAGGCGTTTCTGTGGCCTAACGTTTTAATCACCCAGAAAACCCCAGACTGCTCCCAAGTATTTATACTAAAATAATGCCTGTAGAGGCCGAAGAAGAGATAAGCTGCTTTCTAAAATAAACACAATACAACCTGCAGTTAAATCTCTCTCCTTGTAAAACCGGATACTACAAAATAAATGGGAGTCTATATACAGTACCTATTCTAAAAATGCACCCACGAGCAGGAAAAGCAGTCTTTAAATGAAGTATCTTTTACTCAGGAAAACCAAGTTCCCTAAAAACCAATCATGAGCATAGCAAGCATAGCAGAGCATAGCAAGCTCTATCTAGAAAAGTTCGAATACTTACGTAGCTCCAGTCAAGTTTGTTTGGATGATTATGAAGTAGGGGTTCACACCTGGCACAAGCTTCAAGTTCCAACTGCTCTTGACTCTAACTCTCTCTCTTGGTCTGAGCTTCCTTCCTCTCTTCTTCTCCTTCCTCTTCTCTCCTCTCCTTTTTCTCTTCTCTTAATTTGATCTTGTGTTGTGATGTTGTGTTTCTGCTCATTGACATGTACCCACAATTAAATTACCTAGGTATACCAAGGTAAACTTTACAATTGTTTTTGATAAGGGGACCTTCCACATCTCAGCTTTAAAAGTGGAAATATTTACGCTGCTAGAGATACATCCTCTTCAGCTATAGCTGTAACAATATATTATTTTTATAAAATAGTTTTATAAATAAATGCACTATTTATTTTTCCAAATATAATGGGTTTCCTCTGTCTTTAATTGTTTCTAATGAAAACTTCTGAGCAAAATCAAGTGGACTTTATGACAGTTATTCTTAAAATGTTGCAACATTAGAACAGTCATTGTAAAACTAGGCTGCCCAGTAATAAAACACAAGTTTGATCTGCATTTTTTTTACATTCAACCCTAGGGCAGCTGTTGAAATATGTATGCCTTTTTACAAGTCAATCATGACTTCTGTGACAGCTCTGACTCTTTGGCAGACTTAACCCCACTTCCTTCAGCAGAATAGCAAGATTTTTTTTTCCTTTCTTAAGTGGAGCTTCCCCATGGAGACAGTCCATCAAGCATTCTTTAAACTTTGCAATGTGCTGAGTAGGCCAGCTCCAGGCCTAAAATGACCTTCTGTGCCTCACTGCAGGTAATTCCTGGAAGAACAGCTTTGATGTTGTTGCAGGGAGTTTCAGAACAGAAAAGGTGAGAGGCTTGTAATTGCGCAGTGAAATTTATCATGATCACTATGTGCATGTTTCATATATTGTCTAATTAAGTGGTCTGAAACAAAATTAACTCTGCAGTACAAAGATAAATTTACCTTGATAGAAAACACTGATTTCTACCAGCTTCAATGGCAAAAACATGATAAGGAGGTAAACAACCTGACTGAGCTTGAAGCAAATCTGTTGCTTTAAATTATATCCATCCATCCATTTTCTAACCACTTCATCCAGTTCAGGGTCTAGGGGGACCTGATGCCTATCCCTCCAAGCAACAGGCCAAAGCAGGCTACACCCTGGACAGGTCACCAGTCCATCATAGGCTTTAAATTATAACACAATTGAAAGAACTAAAGAAATATCTCACATTTCTTGTCTATTTTTACAACATTTTCTCTTAATTAAAAAACGATTGTTTTCCAGTTTAACAATCCTTAATCCAAACTTTTTGCTAATGCAGTTTAACTCTATGGATAACAAATCTTTTAACTGAATTTTATTTTGTTTTTGTATGATGCAGTGGGAGCCTCTGATAAAACTGTTGCAAATGTACTTGCAATGCAGTCAGTTACCTCATAAAAATCTCTACTGATTCTCAGTATTTGTAGAAACCCACATACATAACTAAAAGAAAATGTTATTTGCTGTACTACAATCTGTATAAATATGAACTGTGCAATGTGAATGTTAGGTGCTTATGCTTTTGGATTTTTTTTCATGGAAGTAGGCTACAGCCTTGACTTAGATGAATGGTTTGAATATGTTTAAATACTCAAAATCATTGACTGCTTCAACACATTTTTTGGATGCTCAGGGAATTTACAGCACTCTTTAGCTTGAAAGTCTGTACAGATAAATCAGGGTACTCATTGTTTATAATGCTAAGTACAAATTTACTCAAACTGCCTCATGCAACAGTGGTGAATAACCATGGGAGCAAAATAATTGCTTCTCAATTACTTGGGCCTACAGTCTTGGGCCTAACGTGGACACAAACTGGAATCCACATTTTTTTCCTTTACATGTCCAATGATGCATATAAAAAAAGTAGATATAAGAGTAGTAAAACGGTGTACTCGGTTTTGTATGCAGAGGTATTATGATGAATGCATGTACTATATCATTCAAAGTCTAAAAGAGGAATGTGTGATATGATTTCCCCTGGATTAATAAATAAGGATTTCTGCTAAGGCTCCCTTAAAGTGCAGAAAATGCATTAGCAGAGTGCTGAAGTATAAAAACATGATTGCAGGAACCTGCCTCTTAAACTGCCAGCCCACTGCCAGCTGTTGGACCCATCAAAGGAAATTTTGTGATGCCAGAAGATTGCACTGTTAAAAATAGAGTACCTTCCTCATTTACCAAATCAGAAGGAAAACAAATGGTTTCCATATGTCTTCAAAAACAGCAAGAGCATGAAACTGAAACTGCTTGAATAACCTATACTGCCGAACCCATGTTTCACTATGGACAGGAGAAGCAGGTTTGTAATGTAAAATCTATTTCTCCATAAAATATGGGACAGCTCTGCATAGAATGTCATTAATAGAAAAATCACATTGTGTTGCAAAAAGCAATGCCAATGTGTTGCTTAGCACTAAAACTAAAGCAGCTTCCAAATATGTCATTCATCCTCTGCCTGTTTTTTTTTTATTACTGACATAATAAAAACAACTCCCAGAAAAAATAAGCACCGATTGGTTTATGTTTTCTTGTAAAGGTGAAAAAAAGAATTGTATGGTCTGGCACAAACCTGTGTATCTAACGTTTAGAGAAATCGTGGTTGTTCCTACAAACACTTCATGTCCCAGAAGCCCTCACACCCACTGCACCATTCAGCTGAACTCACAGCAGTCACATGATTCTTTCCACACAGGATAAAAGCAGGAAGTTGAGGAAGACTTGGGATTGAAGCCTGAATCAGGTGAATGTAATGTTGTAGAGGCTTGCAGGTGGAGTTAAAAAAGAAGAGAAATAATACATTTTTGTTTTAGGTGAGTGCTCTGGAAGAGGATTTAAGAATTGGTATTGAACATTTCAAATGATAAAAAGAAAAAAATGATCCTGCACTATGTAAGCCTTGAAGATGCATATTTTATGTACTTTTTTACCTAAGCCTTTTTATTGTTTATTGTTATTGTTGGAAAATAATTAACAGTAGCTCTTCCATTTGGAAACAGGGTAGTGAAGCAATGCTTCAGAGCTCTGAGACAGAGCAAAGTTGCATATTTCTTTGCACTAATTCATTTAAAGAAACAGAATCCTTCCCAGGACTGGGAGAAAGAAATAGGTTGCCTCATTTCTTGCCAGTGATATTTTAGAGAGCTTCATGTGATTTGGAAATTGAGGTTTCAAGAAAGAACGTTTGTGGACACATAATACTGGAAATGAGGTGTCTTTGCAGGGCTGCTGGGCTTACTCTCCATAATGGGCAGCTTTGCTATCTGTGAGAACCTCAGAGTAAAGTTTCAAGTCTTTGATATTGAGAGGAACCAGTCAAGGTGGTTTGGACACCTGGTAAAGATGCCCTCTGGGCTCTGCTAGAATGGCTGCATGGAACTGACATGTGGTAGCTGCTACACACAGTATAGTCTCACCACCATGTTCTTCTCTGGTCTTGTGGGTAGAGACCTAAAGGGTGGTCTAGGACACAGTGAAAGGACTCTCTTTCTGCTACCCTGTCAATGCTTAGGATTCCAGGAGGACTTGAAGTCTCCTGGGGAGGAAAATGTCTGCTCCTACATATTCAATATGTTGCCACCATGGTCTTTACCAGGAATAGCAGACTGAAAAATTGTCCAACCAGTTGCCTTGATCTTAATAAACCATGACTTTTTATCTTAAGATAAAGCTGTTCACTGTTACTAAGGGAGCAGTTTGCATTACTTTTATGAAATCCCATAATTGTAATTCACAGCATACATCCTTCTAGATTTTATTATAAAAACAGACAATGTTGAATGAGACATTAAACTGAGGTCCTGATTACTTGGTCCATAAAAATCTCATTGCATGGCAACCCTGGTGTCCTGGCTAGATGCCGTTTTGGTACAGTTTGGCCTCATTAAACCTAATACAATTAGTGAAACAACCTTGCTTCACCATCTGATCCAGCTGGCACATAGTCAATCAATCAATTAATCAAGATAATCAATCAGTCAGATTTATTCTTAACTACTTCCTTTTAATCTAGAGTATTCTTGAGGCATTTTACATAATTTATACATGTATGTACAGTAAACATAAAAAAAATATGTATGAATGTGAAAATGAAAGTTATGAAATAAAGGCAATCAAGAACAAAGGCTTTAAGATGAGATTAAAAATATCAACAAAAGGTACATTTGTAATGTGGTCAGGAAGAGCATTCCAAAGATGAAGAAAGACTAACAGCTGTTGCCTGTCAGCTACAGTAGGTGGGTACTGCATTTCAGGATTTCTTGGGATGAAAAGTGCAATGGAAATGCACACAGACACAAATACCCACTAAGAAAAGACTGTTAGAGAGAACTGGCTTTGTAATGTAGTTACAGCAATTTGTACTGTAAATGCCTAAGCAATGGCACAGAATGAAAAAGTCACATTTTAAAATAAAACCAAACAATTTACATCTAACAAAGGCTGTAAGCAAGAGGAGGCCATTCAGCATACTTTGTAATTTGACTGATAGGCATTTATGCTTTTATATGACATCTAATACTTTTACCTATAAAAATGCCTTTTTGGGTTTTTATGTTTGCATGAACTTGCTACAGTTTAGACCAAGCTATAGATTATGTTTAGAAATGTAGAATTTATTCCTGTCTTTCTATGCTACAGCTACATTTGGCTGCAGGACACTATACTTAAGTTTAAAATTAGAGCTATTGAAAAAGATCATTTCTGTAATAATTTAGAGCATCGCATAATTAGCTCTTTTGTTGAGATGCTTTAGGCAGCTAAATAGAACATCATCTCAATTTTCACATTTTTATATTTATAATAATACAAATCTAATTTGATGGCATTGCATTTGCTGCTATAGAACTGAACAAAGAAAGAATATATCTGCACGATTTTGAAGTCCAAAAGTGAATGTACTGTAGGTGATTATGATTGTTGATTGTCAGTTAAAAAAAACTGCATAAATCCATTCTGTTTCCAGAATTTCTAACACAATTCATATATTTGGGGGAAATGCAATTTATAATGGCAATAAGAAACATGCAGAAACTGATATTTGAGCTTTACTGCTCTCTCAGGTTAGTGAAAGTAGACTTTAATATTGCTAACCTTATACAATAGATGTTTAATGTCCAGGGTTTCTAACTTTTTCTTGTGTAGATCTCATTCCTTGTCGGTCCTTCACGTGATTCATGTAGATGCTTGTTGAAAAGTTTATCTACATTTCATATGTTACATAATGTTTGTTATGTATTTATGTAACAAATAGTTTATTTTTTTGGTAACTATGTAGCAAATTGTACACATTTTATGTAGCATAAAAGCAGTAAAAGTTGATAAGTGTTAGTACTTGATGGGGCTGGTCAGCACTGCTGTCACTTGGTTCCTTGGTTCAGTTCTGGATAAACTGCATTTGAAAGCGCTACAGTATTTCTCTTGTATTGGCTGGGTACCGGTGTTTTTTTAGTTTTACCCTGCCCCCTGTGCTCCAGGGATGGTTTACTGTGACATTTTCCAGGAATAAGAAGTTTTCTGGTAACATATGGCTAGTTAGTAGAGTACGTTCCGGACTTAATATTAGTTTACAAGATGCACATTGCTCTGCAATTCATAATTATATAATAGTCATAGTTATATAAATATGTAATAATAATAATAATTGCTTACACTTATATAGCGCTTTTTCTGGACACTCCACTCAAAGCGCTTTACAGGTAATGGGGACTCCCCTCCGCCACCACCAATGTGCAGCATCCACCTGGATGATGCAACGGCAGCCATAGTGCGCCAGAACGCTCACCACACATCAGCTATCAGTGGGGAGGAGAGCAGAGTAATGAAGCCAATTCACAGAGGGGGATTGTTAGGAGGCCATGATTGATAACAGCCGATGGGGAAATTTGGCCAGGATGCCGGGGTTACACCCCTACTCTTTTCGAGAAACACCCTGGGATTTTTAATGACCACAGAGAGTCAGGACCTCGGTTTTACGTCTCATTCGAAGGACGGCGCCTGTTTACAGTATAGTGTCCCCGTCACTACACTGGGGCATTAGGACCCACATGAGCCGCAGGGTGAGCGCCCCCTGCTGGCCCCCCTAACGCCTCTTCCAGCAGCAACCTTTGTTTTTCCCAGGAGGTCTCCCATCCAGGTACTGACCAGGCTCACACCTGCTTAACTTCAGTGGGTTGCCAGTTGTGATATGGCTGCTGGCTAATAGTAGTATATTGTATTTAAGAGAAAAAGCTTCATACTGTGATTAAATATTAAATTAATTTTAAAATGTTGTATGGAAATTAATGTGTTATATGCTCATAAATTAGTCCTACTTAGGTTTTAGTTCCTGTAATACAGAGTTTCTTGTATACTAGCATTTTATTATTTTGGGGATTTAAGAAAATGATGCATTAGACCCCTAAATACTAATTAGAACAAGTCTTTAAAAGCTGTGCTGCATGGACAGTTGAAAGAAATCAAAGTGATTATTTTGAGTTAGAGTAGATAAGAAAGTTAAAAATGTAATTTGGATGGATTTTGATTGACACGAAAGCAAATCAAGGTAGTGCAAGAGACTAACAGATATCTCACCAACAGGAGTTCAACAGAACTGAAAGTATAGACATTAATTTTCACATCACAATTGCCTTGTTATTCTTTAAGTTTTTCACCTGTTGTACTTATTCAGCTATACACTGCATTGTATACAATCTAAGCATCAAATACTACATGGCATTGATAGATATGTTCCAGGACAAAATAATTAATAAAATTAATTGGTTTTGATATTTCCAGCTTCAGTTAGATGCTACCTTTTGATATCCTATTTAATAGTGTTCTGAAGTATACTTCGGAAGTAGCTAAACTGCTCTTTTGTTAGTCAAAACAAAACAATAATATCAGCTTTTCTGTTATTTCTTTCATAGTGGCTTTTGCAGCAGCCAGGCTAATTTCATTGTTTTGCCAAAATTAACTTTGAAGTGTTCTTTGAAAAGCACAGATGAAATAGAAAGGACTTCTTTTCATTCTATCTAGACTAATGCATGCTAATTGTGTAACTTTAACCTTTATCCATACCCTCATAAAAACACAAGGCCAGTTTTGAGCTGAGGCCATAAAACATGTAACAACCACTTAGGATAAAAGAAAAAAAAAACACAACCCTCATGCCAGGAAAGATAAATATTATAGAGATGAAACCCTTTAACATAAGTTATTTTATCCCTCCTTTCCTGTCCTGCCCTGTGTTACCTTTGTGGAAACAGGAACTTATTTCACAGCAGTAATCCTGTTTGAGCTTGAATTGATTGTTTTGGCTGATTTGTTCCTCTCTCCTCTAAACCTGTGCCTGATATTTGAACAAATACAAAAAGGGAAAATGTAGAGGGTGGGTGGGATGTTGGGAGGGGGGATTAAGCATCTGAATAACAGTGAGCCATGAAAACAGGGAGTCCTGGTTCCTGCCGTAGGTTGAGGGGTCATAAAGGAAAGGCAGGCTTTATTTGCTTCTACCCTGCTGTTCTAATTAAGCAGGTCACAGTCATCCAAAGACACTGGGTCCTGCTGGTGGTTGTTATAATAAAGTGCAAGATTTAATTTGGGAGTGAATAACAGCAGCCCGATATTGATCAGACAATTTTATTTTCCTCTGTTGGCCAGACAAAGACGAAACTAACTCCCTCTTGCTATTTAGGTTTCTTTGTATGCTACACAATGAAATATTCATGGCTTAATTTGGTATTTGTTTATAACCACTTGTGCCTTTTGAGATAACACCTTTACACGTTTGTCTGCTTCTCTCTATTATTTTAGCAGCTTATTTTTTCGAGACAATGCTCCTGGGTTTTATCCCCCTGCCCTTGTGTTATTGGCTTCTTGCTAAGAGAGAACATACATGGGGAGCTGTGTTACTAGTGATTAGTTCTTTTGCCAGTGTTTGGGCCATGTGGTTATTTAACTCGGTATGAGGACTTTCAAGTCTTTCGTCAAAGAGGTAGCTGGTGGATATGACTGAAAAATACAACTTTAGCACTACTGCAGCAGGGTTATAGTTCTTATATATTTCTTTTTTTTTCTGATGGTGAAACATTTAATGATGAACGACAGTGGAACATGATTTGTTTTGAGTTTATTTAAAAAAAAGAGGGCTGGTTTCATTGTGGTCTGATGAAGACCTTGCCATTGTTTTTAGGGCAGCTGTGTTACTCTCATTGTTGGTGCGTTTATCTGGCACTTCAAGTAAAGCTATACATATTCATATACAGTACATTTTCCTTTATTAAAAAAAAATTGCAATGAGATGTTTCAATACTGCATAAACTTCCGGGTTTGAACATAACAATGTGAAAATGGTATAAAGGAGTGTTTAGATGCATTTTTCTGTATTCTTTTTTAGTTTTTGCTATGTATATCTTATACAATACGTTGGATCCAAAATACTCCATTCATGTCTCAGTCAGGCAGAGTGTTTTACAAAGTGTTACACTGTATGCATACTAGGTCCGTGTTTGGCTCTTGGGAATAACTGTTTGTATGATATTGCAAGAAGGGTGACTTACAGCTACAGCATTATCATATAGTGACATTCATTGTCACGCTTCTTGAAGTTTTTAAGATTGTTTCTTACTCTATTCACCCGTTTTTATTTTATTTAACTAGTCACGTGACTGCCATGGATGACATTTCAGATTTCACAGAAACTAATATAATCTAACTCGTATATTACCTATTCCTCACAAATCCTTGTATTATGAGCATTGTCATTTTTTGTAACTGAAATCGTTGGCCTGCTGGTGACAGTTTTACAAATCCTTTGTGTGTGGAAAGAAAATTAAGAGAATTTATAGGTTCCCCTCCTGCTCCTAGTACCTGCTGAATCTACTCATTGTTAGCATGACTGTGTGTTGGTGTTTGAATTTACAGCGTTCCAATCAAGCAGATTGCAGTAGGCTAGACTAGTATTAGCTCTTTCAAGAAGCACCATAAACTTCGCCAAATGCTGCCACTTATTCTCAGTAATTAAAGCAAGCTGGTGTGGAAAAGGGCTGCATTATCAGGAGCTAAAGAGATTTAAAGCTCACACATGTCTCCCATAGCTTCAGGGAACCATAATTATTGGTGATCCTTAAAGCATTTTATGATGTGGAAGAGTAAATGTCGACATAAATGCTGTTGCTTTCAATGATGAAGTCCCCTTTCTTCTTGGTAAAAAAATGACAAAAAAAAGTAAGTTTTGGAATTTGAAATGCATAGAGAACTGAATGCTGACACCAAGTTTAATTAAAAACTGCAGCATGGAAACATTCTGCCAATTCATTATAGTAGAGGCTCTGTTAATAAATGTCCTTTTGAAGGCAGTCAGGGTTTTCAATTAGTTTTGATTTAACCTGTTTTTCAATTCGCTAGAGGCTTTGACTTCTATGGGGCCAACTGAAGATTTGAGAGATGCCTGATTATTGCAAGATTTTAACAAGGAGGCAAACAAGAAATCCAAATACGTGTAATTGCTGGCTATAAGGGATTTTCTGAATAAACAACCTAGAGTTGTTGGGTTCTGGAACTGCCATAATGGGGATCAAAGACGGGCTCAGAAGAGCAGTAAGGATCCACAGAATCAGAAATTAAATTTAAAGCTATGAATTTGTTTTACACAATTATTGCTGGAAGTAGGTGGGAATTCTCTAATTGGGAAGAAAACTTCAAACATACTCTTACAGAGAGAATAGTAATCTCTCTGTAAAAAATACAGATGTTTAATGAATTATTGAAATGCAGTTTTGAATCATTTTATAATCTGAGAAGAAAATTCAAAGGGTCTCTTTCTAGTCAGAAATGTTTTAGGTATATTTTGAAGATCCTTCATTTTGCATGGTGTGACACAAACAATACCCCAAACTCTGTCTGAAAATCTGCATAGTATAAAATCAGTTCTTAACTAAATGTCATGCTATATTTAAATAAAGTAATGGTTTAGCTAATGCATTTTTATGAAAGAGTTTGACATTTTATACCGATATTTATAAAGACAAATCTGAATTTATTTTTTAAATATCTGTTTCTTCAGCGACAATCATCTCTAAGTAGTCCCAGAAAATGTATATTAGTATTGAAAGAAATGTAAGAATCAGACCTTTTGATTTAATTTATTTCCAGACATCTGCTTTCAAATTTTAATATATTGCCTAGTTTGTCTGCTAGTTTGTGAAATTGTATTACCATCTTTCTGTATCTAGATATATGTACAGTATGTATAATTGAAGCAAAGTATTCTATGTCCCATTTTAATCTGCACTACACTATTATTTTTATATAAAGACTTTGGATCTTTGTTACAAAAACAGTACATTAAAGAATCTATGGGATTGTTAGCTTGATTGAAGCTCTTGGAACCTTGCCGATTACTTTAATTTGTTTTTGAAACTTCAGATGTGAGTGTACCATATTTCATTGAACACCATAGTTCTATCTTGCTACCTAATTGACCATTTTACTGTCTGTTAAGCACCTGCAGTAGAATATCCCCGATGTTCAAGTGATCTGAATACTGGCTGATAAACAGTCGAAATTCAGTATATTAATAAAAATGTCAGCTTTATCCAATCTGAATCCATTGTGAATATGTTCTCAAGCAGAACTTCCATTTTATACTTGAATCATGTATATTCTTATAGTTCCTGTTTGGTAGGCCTATTTACTGAAACAGTTATAGAATATTCTCTGCAAAGACGCGTAAGAACACTATTGATACAATTCCAGCTTTTGTACCCTTAATACTATAATTACATCTTGGCTGATGTGCTTTGAAACTGAACTTTTCAGTTTATGGTTTATGATCATTATTCTTTGTTTTATATTGAATTTACCTTTAAGCAATTATTTTTAATGCATTTCACTCACCACATATCTCTGTAAGAGATGTACCTTTCTCTGTTTTAATGAAGAATGATCATGTTACACTGTTCTGAGTTTAGAATAATTACCCAATGCACTACTGATGCAGAATTGCATTGATGCAGATGTATTCACTTCAGGAGAAAGGAGTTTGTATGTGATGACCTGGGCATGTTGATATGCTGGTTATTTCATGTAGAAGTGAGTCTAGCCGTAATCTAATTTGATTTGTGCTGAGCTTGTATCTAAATTAAGGTTACCCAGAAATGGTTAAAGCAGACATTGCTTTGGCAAAAGCTTGAGCAAAGGTGTCATCTTTGTTTTTTGCTCGGATCCCCAAAATTACAATATGATAGGTGATAGTAGGGGTGTAAAAACACTGGCAAAAAATGAGCAACAGTGAAGACATACTGTATGAGGGTAGCTTAGTACTGTATTTCTGAGGTTCAAGGGAGCTTGCTCTTCACATTACCATCGTGGTGATCTATAAAAGTTAAAAGCAGTCTGAATACATTTTTTTCTCAAACTATTAGGATTTATGTTCTACTGTTCATTAGCTGTCCGTTATCAAGATGGAATTAAAACCCTATATGATTAAGGAAGGCACTGTAGGATCTCAGTACTCTTTCGTCTAGAACAAACATATAAAACCTAATTTTATAAGTTTGTTTCTTGAGACTGCAGAAATGCCCAGCTGTGTTGATTAATTAACAGTAGCCTTTTTACCAAAGGAATGTTGTTTTCTACTTTTCATTAGGACCCTGGGGCTTATGATAATGCAATCAATGGCCAAAGAAATAGCATTATAGCAATCTACATATTTAAAAAATACTGCACAGTGGTAGAGAGAAACCACTTTGAATCTACACATTTTGAAGAGACAAACTTTGTGGGGGGAGAGGAAGAAGTGATACTTTCAAAGAAATGATTGCTGAAATCTTGGAAGTGTCTGAAAAGCACTGTATGACATTCTGTATGTGTATATAAATGTGTATATAAATTAATTTAAATGTCACATCACCATAATGGAGATGCAAACCAATCTACAGTAAGTGCTATGTATGAAAGTAAGTTAACATTTTCTACCTACAGTATCTTATTTTGCTGAAAACTGTTTGCAAGTCATAAACATTTAAATAGTTAAACTTTTTTTGTGATCAGGAGCTTGAAAAAACCTCAGACCAGACTTCATAATAGAATTCATTGCCCAGGTCCATTAGATACTTCTTTATAATGCACAGTTCAATTTTGTTTTACTCTTTGTTTTTTTTTTTATTTGGGTATTTTAATCTATGATTTAATTTACTTCCATAATATGTTTAAGGTCCATACTATTGTTATTACTAACAATTTATTGTTAGTAATGATTATTTCTAAATTAAGTGTATTATTAACTCTTGAATTGTCTTGAATTGCTTCCCATATCTCTGGAAATAGGAAATACTGTATGTCACCCACTCTTTGTTGTACTGTAGATCAGTATGGATCAACATAGGGGATCTGACTGAGGTTTAATAGGATTGCTATAATAGGAAAAGACCTGGTCACAGATGACAAGCACAGTTTCCTATATAGAAATGATGTTTAATTACATTTACATCTGCTTCTTACTGCTTGTGGAAATGATTACTTTAATTTTGAGATCACATAATGCATATGCATAGAATCCCTGCTGAAAATATGAACCTGCTTAAAAGCATCTTAATGTTATGCTAAGTGACTTGTGTATGCTTTAATCACAACATGTAGAATGTATTTTCAGATAGTTTATTGCCGTTTCATGAACAGTTTCTATCCTACAGTCATACCTTCCTTTGTAATATTAGAGCTTATGCAATAATCTTTGTAATAGCCTGTATGTTTGTATAATAGTTGTATGTAGTTTAACGCTGAATGGAATAGTTGCCTACAACACCAAATTTCTTGTTCATTTTGTATAAGCTGGCAAAGTAACAGTTTTATGATAATACTCTACAAATCCAATTCAGATAAAGGGCAATACATTGGTTTAATGAAAACCGTATATGTAAAACTGTACTTTAAAATATGCCTTAGAACCTAGAAATAGTAAAACATACTTTATAATCTCAAAAGTAAAGTTGAAGAGACCTAGACAGATCTTTTCCCATTTACTTCCACATTTTCTATACTGTATCATTATAGAGGTTACATATTTTTTAATAGAATGGTATTGTCCACATAATAGAATATATACATACTGTATTTACAATTTCCTTTTGATACCAAACTGAAAGCCTTTTTTGAAAACGGCAACCATAAAACGGAAGCAAAACTAAAAACAAGGATTGAAGAAATATGCACTTCTTTTGTATATAAAAAGACTTGTTTTTAGTGCAGACTTGTTTAGAGCTTTAATTGCACTCCTGGCCATAGAAGCAATAAAGAAATCACATTAGTCACACAGAAGTATTCAAATAGTTTTATAGGACTGTAGGTGCATGGTTGCCATTACCGTCTTTTTAACTGGTATGCAATTCCATCAGGTCTGTGCTTTAACAGATGGGTCTGGCTAATGAAAAGAGTCGTTTTAATTAGTCCGTCTGAAGACATTTATTCATATCGGAGGGCCCTCCCAATAAAGTTTCATTGACCAGGCATGATGCTGTTGGCTCCCAGCAGCTACCATCTGCTTAGTGGCAGAGAGAGGCTGCAGGATAGCTGCTTGCACTTCCCAATTCAGTGAGCTGGAAACAGGTTGAGAGGATGCTGACTAGCTGCTGGCTCTAGGGGGGCATTGTATAGCCTGTGGCTGTCTCCATGGTTTTAGCAGTAGGGAAAAGATACCTTTTGAGGGTGGTGATTCTAATTTACATATCACTTTTTATATATAGACCACCAGTGAAAAGGTGCTAAGGTGGATGTGTCCCTTGCTACTTTAGTTTCACAGTAAAGGTTAATCAAATCCATTTGTGATCTGATACTATACTGTATGTTGCACTAAGGCACCAGAGTATATTTGTAGATTATAATTTACCTGTTATTTGAATCATGGGTAAAAGAATACACCTATAAATTCTGTTCATTTTTTAATAATATACTGCAGAGTTTCCTAACAGCAAAGATGTTTTCAATACTTTTCAAAAATCTTTATTAAGCAAGCTGCAGTTACCTGCTATCAACTACTGGGTTTGTACTTTATGTTGGGGAAAATATAAGATTATAAGAAAAATTGCAAACCAGAAAAGGCCATTTGGGTCATCTAGCTTGGTTACTTTTTTTAGTAGCCAATTTATTTAAGGATCTCATCCACCTCTTTCCTGAAAGAAGCTGTGGTATCACCTTTGACAACATGGTTAGGTAGCTTGATGCAGATTCCCATAACTGTAAACGCACTTTCCCCTTAGTTTTGATTTATGTCCTTGGTGTTTATATTTTTCTGTTGTGAGGTTCAGAATTTCATCTAATCCAAGCCTGACCTTAGCAGCACATGTAAATATCTGGTAAATGGGAACACTAATAAATTAATGATAAAGTAAAAGGTTAAGAAATGTATTGTTGCTATCTACAGTTGTTTATTTTACAAGTATAATAGACCATATTCCATTGAGATTTGAAGTTCATAGATATTTGTGCAGAATTTATTTGAAATTTGAAACTTTAAACCTTTTATTTCCTTTTTTCTTTAGCACGGTTTTAGAAAACCAATTATAACACATTTTGGATGGGAGGTCAGTACTGAACCTCTGTTTATGATGTGGAAGCAATACTGATCGTTTACAGTGGATAGATATTTAAAAGTCTGTTTTTCCTAAGCTTTATCTTCAATGTACCAGATTACCTGTATGAAAGGCATTTTCAAATGCAATTTAAAGTTGTCAAGGGTTTCTCAGTTTCTCTTACAATTTCTTGGAGACAGTTGTCAGGACCTTGTCTATCATCCTACAAAGGCCATTATTCCATTTTCTTTTCTGTCTGTCTCAGTTACATAAACCACAAAATTTACTAGTTGGATTTAAACAACTCCACATAATAGGGATCTTGGTTATGTTCTGTTTTACCTTGTTGTTCACTAGAAATTGAAGCCCTTATACCAAACTGAACAGGAAAACGACTTTCTTGTATTATTTGGTCAAAAGAAAATTATATTTAATATACAGTATTTAACAATGATATAATATTTAAATCTTATCATTTTATTAAATTTTCTTCAAAAATAGTCTCACCTGATTTATCCAGGTCGGTGCTTTTAAGTACAGTAATCTTTTAAAAATATTTTATACTAATGTTTAATGACATTGAAATGGCCCCAGTGAGTCTTGTGAATGATAATTCCAGTGAAGATTAAATCATTAGGTTAAATTATATGAATGCAACGCATTTTAGAGGGACAAGGTAAGCAGGGTTATTTTTATTTAAAGAGGGACAATTCAAGTACAATTCAAACGATAACATTTCAGTTTAATTCTGTTTGTAAACAAACTGATTTAGTTTTGATGCAGTACTTTGAATACCTCAGGAAGTCATCCGCACTTTTCCTCTTGTTTTTGCTACAGGAAAATATTTACATACCATTGTACTAAGCACCATTATTTTGTGTAGTATTGTATAAATACATAATTTCTTGTAATTCCCTGTTTGGAATGTACCTAATAGTACCTACTGTAACCTAACTAGAGCCTGTAATACTTCATGTATGGCTCATATATGGGCCGGTGTGGTGTCTCTGTGGCTGGAAGGTTGCTGGTTCATTTCCAGTGGCTGGCAGAGGAATTCTACTCCGTTGGGCCCCTAAGCAAATGCTACAAATGCTCCAGGGGTGCAGTGTAAATGGCTGACCCTGCGGTCTGACCCCAAGCTTTTTTCTGTGACTGTATGTCTCATGGAGAGCAAGTTGGCATTTGCAAAAAGACAAATTTGTCATGCAAGAAGTTGTATATGGCCAATAAAGTGATCTTATCTTGTATACAGTAACACCTCTATGTCAACACCAGTTGTTTTTAAAAGGTTCTATTAATTTATACAGCTTATAAATCAGGGTGTCTGGTAACATCTGATGACTTTATTACTTTTAAAGATCATTAAAAGGGACATGTAATAGATTCTGTTAAGAAACCAATATAACTCAAAATATTCTTAACTTGTTTCTCTACAAGTTGTCTTTTATAGCTTTTTCACTTTTAAGAAGAGGTATATCAAATGCATGATATGGATATGGATAAAAAAATGCTAGATGGATAATTACTTCATACGCTATATTAGGGTTGAAACGGAATCCAAAGTTTACTAGAATAATATTTGTGCTGACAAACAAGGAGGATTTGATTGTAATTCATACAACTGAATCCCAGAAAATGAGCAAATAAATTATTCATTAAAACCACTGGGTCATTTTTGTTAAGATCAGCATTCTGCATTCTTTTTATGAAAATAAAGAGAACAGAATATTTAATGTACCCATTTTGCGTTTTCAGATTACCACCAGAGAGCAATGCAATACATTGTCAGTAAGAGACTCCTGTTACATTTCTGCCAGTATTGTCCACCAAGTTATGCCATTTAATAATAAGGTTATGATTAATTGAAAAGGAGTTAATTTTAAGTGTCTGCGTTTTCATAATTGAAAGTCATTCAGTTCCAGTTTACAGAAAGATGAAACTGGCAGTAATATGCTTTCCAGTTGGAAAGTTATGGTCTTACTTAGGATGAGACTGACTCCACAATACATCTGTCAGGTGTCCTTTTTCCCCATTTAAAAAAGTCTAAGATTTCTTTTCCTTCAAGTGTGCCTGCTGGAGTCTGTCTAGAGTGATCGCTGGTTCAATTACTCTCCCTGGACTGCAGAGAATGTCACAGCTTTTAAACTCTTAGCTTTGTTACATTTCAGTGCCTGGTAAAAATGTTCATTTATTTCTTTGGCTTCTAACGATTTATCATTATTGTTCAGCAAGATTCAAATGTTGTCCTTAAGTCTGGCTTGTCAGGTCCTCTTCCGCTCAGTGGACTTTTTATTATTCTGGGTTGCAACACAACTAAAGGCTTTTACAACAACTGTATGCCCCTTATTTTTAAATTTAAATGAAATATTTTAATTACAATTCATAAATATGATAGAGTGTAAGATGAATTCATTTCTTTTTGTGGATATTTTGATATAGACTCAACCCTTGTAATATTGAGATTTAGAGAAATAAAGCTAAATGTGCTGTAGCTGTCATTACTTCATGCAGTCTTATATGGAAACTTTTAAAATATTGGTATACTGCAGCGGTTGTTTGCAAATGTATTAGGAACATTGCAAAGCAATTACACCAAAAGCAGTGGCAATACAGTTTGGTGTTCTACTATAAGTGGGGGGGGGAATGATTCAACAAAGTGCATGATGCTGTTGTATAATTACAAAGAGCACAAAACTCACATTTGTATATAGTTCTCTCTCATTCTGACAGCTCTGGGAATACACTGACCTAAAATGAGATTCAAAAATAAAACATTGTTGTGAAAGGCACTGCATGGTGGTGCAGTGGTTAGCATTTCTGCTTTGCAGCGTTGTGGCCCTGAATTAAATTCCTAGAGTTCTGGCTGTGTAGAGTTGGTATGTTCTCCCCTTGTTCTTGTAGATTGCCTCCATTTACTCTGGCTTCCTCCACAGTCCAAAGACATGCTGGTAGGTTATTTGTCTTCTGTGAGAACTGGCCCTGGTGTGAATGTGTGCATGGTTATGTAAATGGAGGAATTGATGGACATATTTTTGTTTAATGTTGTTGATAAGTATGGGACAGGATAGTATTTGCATAAGAAACGATAGCCTTCTGAAATGTGTTTAAATCATATTGATAATAGAAAGTGATCTGACGAATTCAGGAGCCAAATGGTTCAGTGGCGGAACCAGGCTCCCTTGTAGTCCAAAAAAGTTGAATATAAGGAAGCCAAAAGGTTAATTATTGTTTATTGAGAAGTAGTGCTTCAAGCAAGCCACTCTTCTTACACCATTGAATTATCTTAGCTTGTGTAGCATCGAGAGATCAAAAGCCTTAAAGATAACCGGGATTGCTACAGTATGTGGCAACAGTTGCTGTGGTGGAGCATGTCTGGCATGTGGGTTGTATCCTGCTGTTTGCTTATTTGAATTCATTGGGAGCTACGCCAGCTTTTACTCATCTTTATTCAGTAGAAGGCAAAGCAGGTGATGAATACTACTTTTTATTACTGATTCAAAGGAAATTGAAATGCTGTGTTTTACCACCTAAATTTGTATTAGGGTGAAGGTTAGGGTGTGTTTTTTCCTTCACTTTGTACTCGCATTTTCCATGGTATTGAATGAGGCATCTCTTGTTTAATGTGGTAATGAAACAGAAGGGGAAAAAAAAGGTTTTCCTGTGGGCCCTTCTATGTCGCACTGCATATTATGACATTCAGATCAGATGAGAAGTACAGTAATTAAGTTCTCAGTGATGGCAAATTTTTACAGTACCTTCAAAAAGTATTCACCTCTTGAAAAATCTTTTGCCATGTGGTCTCAGAGTCTACCACATGGCTTCTTCAAACACCAGGAATGCTATTATGCAATGTGACTTTTCTAAGAAGTGGTTTCTGTCTAGGCACCCTCCCATAGAGGCTATATCTGGATTGTTCTGTAGAGATTGTTGTCCACTGGATAGTTTCACTCTTATTGGTTTTTTGGTTGCATCTCTGACTAAAGTTACTTCTTGCCTTGTTTGCTCAGTTTCTGATGACTGGAGTAGTCTGTGAGAATCTGTATTCTCTTCCATTTCTAAGTGATGGACCTGAATTTGTTCCTGGGAACTTTCAACACCCAATATATTTTTAATACCTCTACCCAAATGTGTGCCTCCTTACATTTCTATAAAGGAGTTATATGGACAGCTTCTTGGTCTTGATAGTAGAGTTTCTATTCTGACGTGCATTGCCAAATAAGAGACCTTCGAAAGATAGATTAGTTTCTTCTGAAACTGTCAATCATTTGAACTGAACAAAAGTGAGCTCATGTTCATCAATTCACATTTTAGAGTGGAGGAAATTAGATCTACCTGGGTTTAATTTGGAGTGTCATTGCAAAGGGGGTAAATATGTATCCAATTATGAAATAATAATGTTTTTTTTATCATGTAAAAAAAATCAGAGCTTTCACTTTGAGATGGAAATACATTTATATGTATTTTTTTTCTTCACTGATCTACACAAATTATTCTATTTCAGTATGCAACATAACAAATTTTGGAAAAGTTCAATGAAGATGAATACTTTTACAGTGCCTTCAGAACTTGGGCTTGTTTGTAAACAGATCACCTCTCCCAAAACTAGGCTCTTCAGTATTAGTCCTCAAATATTTGTTTGAATCTCTGGTAAATTTAAGTTAGTATATCTCCTAACCTTATTAAGCCATTGATTTACTTACTGGCTTTTTATACATTTATTTTTATTAATGAAACATTAGCAATAGCTCCTTAAAAGAAGTATAACATAACTTCTACCACAACTCAGATCCTGGATTTTGATACTTTGGGAAAGTAATTTCTTCATAAAATGCCCCATGTAGTTTTTAAACTACAGCACAACTATTTCTATTTAACATTTAGCTGTCAAACTGCAGTCTGAATTTGTAGGGTTCTCAGAAGCTTTATGGAGGTAGATACAGTACAGTAATGCCTTCGTGTCAAGCTGATATTTGTGATCAAGGAAAAAACCCTTCTCTCCATGGCTCTAACCTATGTGCATGTTTACTGGCTATATAAAATGCTGAATGTGCTGACACTTTGAAGGTGCGCCCAAGGCTTTTTTCCTGACTAACTGTAAGCATACTCAGCAAGTACACTTGCTTCTACAGCATATGATTGTAAAAATGTCCACTAGTTTTATTTAAACTTTCAGCAACAATGCTGAAATGGATTGCATCAAGAAGACCCAGTAACCAATGGGTTTATCACATAAAACAAATGTCATTCTGTTAATGAATAGAGTACTGGAAGCTTTCAATCTATTTCTGCTTCTTTCAGCTAGGACTTTAAAGATTTCTTTCATTGCTGAGTGACCATCTGCAGATACAGGTACAGTAAATACAGGTTTTAAATTAATTGAAGCAATTGCACCAATGTATTAAATTACATGAATACAATTTCTAAAGCTCAGAATTGGCTGTGCAGAGTTGACTGCTCAGTTTCGTTTCTTAAGCCCCAAGTGTCAGTCAATACGAAATATTGTTTAAGATATTTACATATTTTGTTTCATACCATATTTCTATTAACATAATAATAATACAATAATTATAATTCTTAACATTATTATGGGTGAGATAATTAAGCACTAAAACCTGATAGTTATTATTTGTTACATGGTCTTTGAGGTAATATGTACACGGTGGAGGGATGAGAAAATGTGTCTGTGGAGAGAAAACGGATGAAACCTTAAAGATTCCTTTTATGTGCAAATACATGAAACATTAAAGCAGTCTCAATTGTCAAGATATTTTATTAAACAAGCACGCGTTTTTCACATGCCCTTGCGCCAAGAGACTCTCAAACGACTGCGACCCTCTCGCAGATAATGAGCCTTGGCTTTGTTGTAAGACCAACACTTTTAAAGTCAAACCCAAGTATCCCATTTCCTTCACAGTCAAGTTTCATTAGGGAGGGCAACCATGGCCTTGATGTGCTCCCTTTGTTTGATGCATTGGGTACTGGTTGTATTACCTCATCCTGCAAGCATTGCGCTAATTATGAAATGTGAAACGGGCTAACACAGGCTGGCTACTAGTTTCACTCATGGAGAACACAGACTGCTTTTCCACTAATCAGCTTAGTTGAAATTGCTTTGTGCATTTGCAGTTTACAAGCAGCCCAGACCTTTTTTTTTATTGGCCTGCAATAAAGGAAGTTCACAGAGTCAAAGAGGGCCAACCATAAAGTGTCTCTTTCATTCCTCTTGCTTGCTCAGTGAGTGATGACAACATACTGGATAGCCCTTTGGGCACACTTTTCCCCCCATGACCACAAATGGGATGAGGGAAGCAAAATGTCAAAGGAAAAGGTTAGTAAATGGACCTCCCAATCAATGCTTATCATTGGCACATAATGTAGGGCCTCGGTAATGAAATAATATCTGTCTGTAGCATAACTAATCCCAGTCACTTGAACTGTAGGAAACAAAGTCGGAAAGTCAGATTGTTTTTTGAAGTTAATATTCATTTACTGATGTTATTGCAGTTGTAATAAAAAAAGTAGTACGTTTGGGATATTCACAAGTATATCTTTTAACAACAAACAATGAACCAATTGTTTTTCAAAGAGTAAGTTTTAATATATTAACCCCTTGCATATGTTTAGTAGTTTTATTATAACAATAACACTTTCCTGACTGATGCTCCTATCCAAAGTAATGTACTTTGGATTAATAAATACATTTGGGCATTGAACTGCTTCAATCATAGTTAAATAGTAAGATGTCTTTTGAAACTCATCTTTGGAAAGACATGATCTGATGCAGATCATGGTCTGCATCATTACAAAAGACCAAAGAAACATGTATAATTTTCTTGTATTGTACAGGTTTTTGACATTTAAGGCAGGTATAACTTTTAATTCACTGGTGTATCTAATGTGTGGAAGTTGAATCCATTTAGACACAGCTTGATGCTTACATTACTTTCTTTTGGGCCATAAAATATTGCATTAAAATTAATTCAATTTTTTATCAGGATCTAGTATAATGGTCAATCACATTTGCATGTTTAAAGTTGTGCTGAATTTTCTTCAGAAACATTTTTAAAATTATATTAAATTATATTTCATACCACTACAATGTCAGATGTGACAAGACCAAAGACTTTTGATAATCTCAGGGTTGATTCATGCACTTTACAGTTCAGCATACCACACTTTAAAGGTGTCTTACATTAACAAATGAAGTCCCATAGGGCATAAAAATTAGAATGTGAAGTTTAATAGATGCTCTTTCATTATCATCTTATGTATAATTCTCTTAGCAAGATAACTTAAGATATAAATTAACTATTAACACCCTGTAAAATACATTACTGTGGTTTACAAACTAGTTTAGTGAGTGTTGTCTTGTGTATCCATAGAATTATTTAAATTTGAGAAGTTTAAGAGTTATTTATTTTTGAAACAGTCACTTTTATAAAAGGAACTGTTAATGAGCTTCCTGCACTTTGTGCTAACCTCATTGATAAATTCAATGACAGGATATAACAGGATGAATTCAATATGACAGGAAGTTAATTTAGCCAGATTTTGAATATTGTCCTATTTCTACTGCAAAATTTTAAACATGTTTCTAAACTCACATTTTATATGTGAAGAATATAAGCACATTCAAGTTTACTGTTCTGTTTTTGGAACCAAAACTAGATTGCTGCATGTTGTTGCTATTATGTTATTTGTTATGTTGATGAGTGTTTCTTTAAATGCATTTACAATTCTTTTTCATTTTTTTTTACTTAACCAGCAAAACATAATAAGATATGGTGTACATCTTTATCTGCTAAATCACTATAAGGATTCCAAATTTTGTTGTGCTTCTCGAAATCTAGTATTCTTGAACTCCATTCAACAGCTGTTTTTGGTATGTTAACTGGTAAGCACCTAGTTGATCAATTTGAGGACCCCGAAAGTGTGCTTAGTCATCAAAAAATCCACAAGGGTTATTCACTGTACTATCAGAACAGCAGTAATGCCACAGATGAGAGAAGATCATTTGGCCCATCAAGCACATTTGTTTCCGTTTCTTTTTAGTTTCATAGCCAATACTGGTTGTACAAGGGTTTTTGTTCTAAATAGGAACATCCCTTTTAAGTAAAAAAAACCCTTGACACTGCAATGGAAAAATACATTTTTAAGGAGCCGGTTAGCTGTAATCTGCATGTCTTTGTATATATAAGTCATGTTGTGCCACTACCATGACCAGGGAAAACCCATGCAAAAATGGGAAGAAAATGCCAACTTCACACATTAAAAAATGCTGCCCTTCTAACCTGAACAAAATACATTTTTAAAATTGATTATAATGAAATGAATGCGGCCGTCAGGCCTGCATTGGATAAAGCAGTTAGGTAATGGATGGAGTATTCAAAACCTGTTAGTTATGTGTTAATAATATATTGAAAAACAAAGATCCTTAGAGAAATACTGAAAAAACCCACCAGATATTCCTTTTTTCCCTAACGTATCATACAGCATGGCTTATGACATGGAATTTCTCATTTCAAGTACCCATCTCCTCTTCAATCAGAAGTACTGCTGATGGTTTTGTCTTCAAGAACATATTTGTAGCAATCTTTTGCCTGGGCTCATCTCAGCTGAGCCCTACCCTGGTAAAGGATTGAACTCATGACCTTCTGGATATAAAGATGCTTTTGCTTCCCAGTAACACCATTTGTTTTTGGTCCATTCCTCTGTAATAGGCAGATTAACAATATAAACCCCCTGTTCCACAGCGCTGCCAACCACAACTGTTAGAGGGCCTCTTCCAATCTGGTATGAGCAAGCTGTCTGGTTTAGCTTCTCTATCCATAGGCTTTGTTGCATTGCAATTATTTCTTAAATAGCATTCCCTCTGGTCAATGTCAAAGGATATACTATACAGAGTGGCGTTCAAGCTTCATTCAATGCCCTGCAATCTCACCGTAGTGGGGGAAAAAGACCCGTCCAGTAGAGTGGCTTATCAGGCTATATGTAATAAGGCTTGACTTCTCTAGTTTTTGTTGCAATCTCATTGCATTATAGTCTAAACCTAAGTGCTTCTCCTCATTTTGACACAATTAATTTGGCATTGATTAGTTCTGGTGACAGATGCTTACCTTTTGAACTAATATAAGGGAAATTGCAAACCAATAATAAAGTTTACCACTCGCTTTTTGATTTCTACCAAACACATCCATGTATTGTACTGTACGTCTCCCTTCCCCAATTTTTAAATAAGGAAACCCCTATAGGAAACATAATGAAATTTGTAATGTTTTTCTAAGCTCTCTTATCAGTGCCTGGAATGATTTAAGGCACATGTCTGTTTGTTTTCAATATCTGAAAGGCATAGACATTTTGACATAGACACAGACACATAGGTGACATAGACACCATCTAGCTTTGCTTGAATTTTTGAAGGCATTGCTTCCTGGTATTTTATCTTTTGGTAAATGCTATTTGTGAATTGGGCAACGTCCACTGTGCCAGTAAACTATGGCCTGTCGCTCTCTGCTAGGCAGACATATGCCTGGAAGCCTTTTTGGTAGCAGCAGTTGTTGGGCCCCCTCAACCACAGTTGTTCATGAATATGGATCACAAGAAAATCTCAGCGGTATCATTAATGTGCCACAAGTCAATATAAATCATATCAACATAAAATTCCAAATGCTTTGGAAACAGTTGTGCTGTAGCACTGATTAAAAGAGGTTATATAAAAACAAGTATGAGTATTTTAAGAACATCGGCTTTTAAACTTTGTAAAACTACAAAGCATGATTAGCATGTATTTTAAAAGGCTCACAATGATTTCGGAATACTAGTGACTATTTCTACTTTAACAAGTCTGTTAGAATCTCAAGGAAATGTGGAAATGACTGATTTTACTAGATTGTAAAAATGTTTTAAGGAATGTAATGTGCAAGCTTGTACATCAGTTATAGCTTCACTATATACAGAAACAAGGAAGCACACTGATTCACTTTATCGTCTGGAAAGATACATTAGTGCCTATTCTATTTTATCTGATGTTCTGATATTTGAAAACAGAAGCCCCCCCCAACACAAACGCATAGATGGGTCCCCTGCATTCAAATAGTGGGTGCTCCTGACAAGTTCTGCCCAAGCAAAACCTGCAGTAAACCTAATCTGGCATAGCAGTCTAAAAGCAGATAAAAAGCTAAGGAAATAATATGGATAATGATATATCAACTATTTGACATACTGAAATTTTAGCAAGCAAAGGAAAAGTTTATTTGAAGTAAACGTTATTGCTGAGCTAATTTGGCACACTTTCCTGGACTGCTTTAAGCTCTGTTTAAATAACATTTTCATTTTTCTTTTTATTTCTCTAATCAAGAGAAAATGAAGGTCTTTTAAGCACCACTTTTATCTTTTTTTTTCCTCTTCATGGCTCTTGCATACTGATTGGGACTTGTTTCTCATAAGTCATTTGTTGTATGAATTAATTTATTTTGGAAAATGTGTCTCTCAAATCAGTATGTTTGTTACTGTTATTCATCTGAGAAATATTTTTTGTTGAATTCCTCTTTACAGTTGCAGGTACATTGGCTATTTTTATTCAAATGAAAGTAGGCATGTTTCTTGTTCTGCATGAGAATCAAATTGTTTATTTCTTATTAGGTGTTTTACTTATCTCACTGCATTTAGAACCTGTTTCTACTGCCTATACACATGTAGATCTATAGGGGCATTAAATTAAAGTACTGTAGTTGTCATAGATCTTATGATAGAATAATCTGTTTTAGTGAATGTTTCACAAACTTTAATAAAAATGGCCTTTATCTGATATACGGTAGTTAGATCTTGACCGTTACTTGCAATTCACAGTCTGTTGAAAGGGTGTGATATTTGAGGTCTTTCATAAAATAGCATTATATATTTTAAATATAGTATTTATATGATAAAAATGAAGGATTTTAAATCATACCATAACATTTAGACAAATGCCAACAGAAATTTGTAATTTTCTAATTATCACAGAAATGCAGATATTTGAAAATTAATGTAATAGACTTTGCCCTTGCACATTATAGTTATTGCAGTATTATAATACTAAAAAAGGTAGCCGGTTACAAACATGCTAGTAATATCACACATTGCAGAAGAAGATGACTAGATTATTAAAGGAACAACATACACACAGACAAAAAAAACAGCAAAGCGGAAAATTAAGGTTTTTTTTCCATCCTCCACTTCAACAAAGGAAGAGCTTGCTCCTTTCCATTATCTGATGGCTTGTCATTATTCAGGTCTCCAAAAGGTGCATGGGAGACAGGCTCATGTAGAGATGACAATCATTGCTAAAAGGTTCTTGATAAAGCACCTAAACAGCAGTACATGTTGCTGTCTGCCAGACGCCTGCCAGCGCTGAGTGCTCAGAGAGCTGATTATCAAGACACTCCAGTTCGTTTTACACACAGGTGCCAAGATGAAGACCTCTCATTTTGCAGTTTCAGATCTGCTTTCTGGCTGATCATGTCCCCCAGTCTTTGTCTGTAACAAAAGCTATTTAATCAGAGGTGGCCAGTCATTTGAAAACAAAGTAACTTTATCTTAAAACTTTAGTGCAGCCAGAGACACTGGAGCATTAGATTGGCAGCTTATGGCTCTTGGCATTTTCTTTATGACAAAACACAGGCTCTTTGGGTGTCACTGCCTTTCGGTAATATTCTGAATGAGTTTAGGCCCAAATTAAGTTAAATCTCACTTGCCATATCATTGATCATATCATTATTTCTTTTTTTGTTTTTGATGTCTGTTTGACTGGGTTTCATTTTACATATGTAATGTTTGGCAACTAAATGAAACTGCTCAATGTTTGTAGGAACCTGTTAGAATGCAGAAGGAGTACTGTTGCTTTTCAAAGGTTAATAAGCACTAGAGTGTCTGTGGATCAATGTGATTGGGAGACTGCTTGATTGTAGGGTCAATTATGACAATCTTGACTTTCACATTTAGATGATGGTAGGTATTTCCTTTTTTAGGAATAAGAAAGGAATATACTTTCAGGAGATTCACTTAATTGTGCCATCATATCACAGTTTCTGAAGGCTACCTGAGCATAGATGCATTCTTCTGTGTTGAGTAAATGGATGGCTGTTTCAGCCTGCCCCATTTGTTCATTAGTATCTGAGTGATCTATCTCAAGATCTTATCCTTATAATAATAATAATAATAATAAAGTAGTTCAAGTAGGTAGCTGCGTCAGCATGCGTAGACTGCAAAGGAACAAGCCTTCTTTGGGTGTGAAGAAGGCACACCCGAAAAAGGCTCCACAGCTGAAACGTTGTTTCCTTTCTTCTCGTTTCACCATTGAATAACCCTTTATTTTTTCCTTAATAATTAATTGACAAAACAATGCATTTAACTCAGAGGTCAATGTACAGAAAACATAAAAAACATAGGTCTATGTTTTAAAACATATCAAGACTTGAGGAGCCTCGCATGGATTTGGACAAGGAGATCTAGAGACATGGTGCTTACCAATGAGATGGAAAAACTTTGGCTCATTCAGACAATCAAGCTTGTTTCCAAATAAGGATACTCCGTTTGACATTATTGAACATTCTTAAACTGAACAAATTTAAAACAATACATTCTAATGGAATTATTTCCTGTTGTATTTCCCTTTAACTGTAGATTCAAAGATATATTTATCTACATGTAGGCAACATTCATTCAAATCTGAGATTTGTGGTTTCTGTGATCAATGAAATACACTTCTGCTGCCCTTCACTCTTTTCAAATGAAATCTATAATTATCATTCATAGAAATTAAGCATATTGACTATCTGGAAAGCATAAAAACAGTTGATAAATCAAGTTGAGATGTTTTCAAAATGAAAATTTTCTAAAAATACATTTTATCTATTAGAATGATTGTTACTTATTTTACTAGTTATTAGTTGAGTTAAATGTTTTTATAACCATCAGTAATAGGAGATAATGCATTTTTTTATCAAGGATGCCTAGAAAATACCTTTCCATTGCTGTATAAGTTTGTCAATAAGCTCTGTACAATCTTAACTAAGAGGTTCTGTCCAACTCACATGACAGTATATCACCTGCCCAACCTGTATGACAATTTAAGCAACTTGCGAAATTATGGAAGTACTGTGTACTTGACCAATTAACATCAGTTACAGTTCTGAGGAAATTCAGACAAGGTTAAGTACACTTACAATAGGTGGTCATGCAAATGAGGAATGATTCCAGCTGTATTCCTGACCCCTCAGCTTTGAAGGTAAATAAAAAGTGGTTTATTACCAGAGTTAATTGTTCTATGCCATGTGTTCCCAAATAGAAAACGGTACCTATAAAATTGAAAAAAATTGAAATCCCATTATATTTACCCTTATTCAGATAATGACAATTAGTCTTAGTTCACATTTTTTACAATTTAGTTAATCACTTAGAGGCACTGATTCATTTCAAAAGGTAGTCTTGATATTTTCTGGATCTCTGATCTGTCATCAGCTCATGTATGCTCATGTGACTTCATAACTCCTTGAACAACGACCTTACCTTATTCTCACCCTTTGGTCCTGCTCAATATGGTTCAAAGAATGATAAACTTAAAAGCAGGAAAATAAAGACTGAAAATACATTTAAAAAAATACATTCAAAAGTGTTGAATCAGAATCACAACTGCTATGAAACCTTATGGACTGTTAAGAAAACTAAAATTATCATCAAAATTGTCAATTTGTGAAATGTAGAATGTGCACATGTAAAAGAAATTCAGCAAATTTGAACTGTAATGATGTCCAAGGAGGCTTAATCTGGTTGAGAAAAATCACATATGTACACATCTGACCCAGTACAAAATATGAAAGAGGAGCATGTGATTATTGGAGCATTCTCTCTTAGGCTCAAATGAGTTGCCTTGTGGGGGGTCTAGACTGCCCTGAAAGCAGAGACAGTGTCACCGAAGCTGTGCAAGCCTTTGCTGAGAAAAAAGCATGTAAAATTTATAAAGCATGCAAAATTTAAGCACAGTGGGAAAGAATAAACACGGCTTTTGCCTATTGTTGGTTAGTTCTGTTCATGCATGCTGTGCATGCAACTCCTGCTTTTTCTCTTGTATCTTTTTTTCTCATTTCTAATTTTTTCCCTACAATACCTTTCTAATGAAGACTTTATTTCTGATGTTTTTTTTTCACTTACCTCATCCTTTTTCTCTTCCTATTCATTACATTCTTGTTAGATTTCATTTGGTGTGTGTATATATATAGGGGGCAGCTTTGAGGTCATTTGCACAAAGTCCTTTTCACAAATCTGTACTTAAATCAACATAAACAAAAGAGTTATAATTTATACCAAGGTTTCATTGATCATATGCTGATGCCAATATGTGTATATTGCCATGAATAGCATGAATAGTTCTAATTAACTGGACAGATAGTTTTATATTTGCTCCAAATTCTAAACAGGCAAGTGTGACAATTCAAAGAAATCAATGGAACAAGTCACAGAGCATTGATAAGAAAATTTCTGTTGTCTACTCATTCCTGTGCCAGTAGTCTCTACTGAACCCCCAGTTCTGTTTTCTAAAGGATATGCCATATGAGAAAAAAATCTAAATTATTTTGGATTACCTCTCATATCAAATTGATTTTAAAAACCTGATTGTTCAAGCAAGGAGGCTTGAATTTCCAGAAGCTAAGTAACATCTGTAGCACATTACAGCCGGAAAAAAAGTTTTGACATCGGTGCTCAAGAGCTGAATTAAACCTGAGCCAATATATTTGCATTATTCGAATTCTGCTGAATATCTCTATGCATAAAGTAAACAATAGCTTTTGTTTCAAATATTAATTTGTGCTGTGGCACTGAATTTTCTTTGTGTGCCAACAGATGAAATTCATCCTGAGCTAGAGATGATGAAATAAACATAAGTCTACCGCAGAAGAATACAGAGGAAGGGAGGAATGTTACCTCCCTCAGTAGAAATCAATTTAGCTTCTGCAGCATAGTGATTGGTTTAGAATTGCTGCTAGATACTGTAAGATGCTCCTCAAAAACATTTTCAGATAATTCCAGCTCTTTTAAATAGTGAATACCTGAGAATACTTGTTTTATTCTTCCATACTGGTGGACAAATCCTAAAAGTGGCCAGTCGGTTAAGAAGATAAGAGTTTTAATCGATCAAGAGTTGTTCCATTTTCTTTTTCTGGCATAATTCAGAAAAAACGTGTCTTCTCAGTGTTGCTGCATTTTAAAGGAGAATGTAATTAACATGTGAATGTCACAGTTCAGGACTAGTATAAAAAAACACAGGATAAAGACTTGCAACATCTGTCCTACAAGAGTTGCACATCATTCAGTATACTGTTTTTAAATCTCTGCAACTAACCATCAGATTTGTTTTTGTATATATATTGTGAGATACACTGCATATATATATACTGAAACTAAAAAGAGTGTAGAGGTTAGTTAGTAAGCATACAAATAAGCACAAGATAATTGTGGGGTCTATGAATGTGATTGTGCAATAGATACAGGCTAGAAATACCTCAGCAGTCTCATGCGGTCTTATCATTTGTTTGACAGACAGAGATGCACAATATGTTACTCTAACACACATGCTGCTTAGCTACCTCCCTAGACAGTATGAATCCCAAATCCTTCTAATGACTCATGCTGCTTAATAAACATTTCAGAAATCACTGTAATCAGGGTGACACAAAGGACATCAAAGAGGGACAATTCAAAATAAAAAAGTAAAAATCATTAATGATTCTAAGAAACATGTATTTATGTGTGGTTATATAATACTAAAGTTGTGAAGTAAAATAATCAGATCTCAATATTTGGTGTATGATGGAGTCTTTTTGTCAACTATAATCGATTTTTCTTTTAAGCAATAGACTGATCTAATGAAAAAATCAAGTTTTATTGTTGTAAAACATGCAATATAATCATAGGTTGAATTTAAAAGTCTGTTACAGTTTCATTCCAGTAACACATTAAGATTTCAATAAATGGACATTTATTATTATGGCATCAATATAAGGATGTTTTTGAAAACTGCACAGATTTTTTTATGAAATGCTATGATACCATGAAAGGAAAAGGACCTTAGGGTTCATTTACAGTAGATATGTTGATACTGTATTTTCCTTAGAAAATAAGAGACTTTTGATACAGTCCATACCAGGTGCTTTGACTGAGTAGGATTGTGTTATGATCATTTTTAATAACAATCATTCTTAATTTCCTCTGGGACATTCAAAAAGATGAACTTAAATGTTTGTGGAAAATGAAGACTGCCAATGCAATAAAGTCCCATTTGTGTCTGCTTTCTATACTCAACGGTGGACATGATTGACAAAATTCAAAGCATAGTGATGTGATTACTATTCCAGGTTGAATACTAAAGCTGTTATTTAGCTCAGCAGAAAATTTCCAAATTAGATTATGGAAGAGCTCATTTTATTCAGTTTAATATATGCTTTCATGTGGCAAAGAATAAGATGGGTTTCTTGTTCCTTTCACAACTGGATTTTAGACTGACCTGGGTCACAGAGAAAGATGTTTATTTCTGGTCTCATTTTGACATAACATTGTCACAGACCCTGTACTGAAAGCAATAATAACACATTTTTATTTTTGAGCGCTTTTCAACAAATTCAAAGTGCTGAATCTGTTGCCAATGTTCCTTGAAAGTAGCATCATTCCCAAATTAGAGTGGTAGTTTAAAAATGAATGTGGTGTAGGGTGGCATTCATCAAAAAATGGCAACAATGTAAGAATGATAACAATAATCTTAACAAAAAATGACATTTAAAGACCAGAATATGAAAGTAAAAATGAATTTAATAATATATTTAATTTGACTTTAATTTAGTGTAACGATAGTGAAGTAAAGATTTGTTCTACAGACAACAGAACCTATCTTGAAATGTCAAAATATTAATAATTGTTCTATTCTCTTGCATCATAATGAACAATAACAATTTTGTGCATGGTGTACAGAGGAAAATGGTTCACTTTTATAATGTTCTTTTATCAACCTGAAAAAACAAGATGTTCTTTTTTTAATGTCCTAATCATACTCACGTACTGTGTTCATTCACGTAAATCCTGCAATAGATAACGTATTAACATTGTGTGTGTATATATATATAAAGTATACCAAGCTTCTAAATCTTGCCTTTTATAATAAAAGCTTAAGGTGACACTGGAAGTGTTTCTATTGGGATCCAATGTGTTTTTGCATGTAATGCAAATGAGTGAGTGGAGGTGAAGAAGGGAAGTGGGACTAAATCAAATGAAATAAGATTAAAAATGAATAGGTTTATAATTAAATATCAAATAATCCTACCAAATTTGCCAACAGCAATTGCTTCAGTAGATGGAATTCCACAAAAGAGTAAGTCTCGTCTGAACATATTAATATTTTATTTAGTACGACTGAGTTAAAACAGACAGGCTCAATCAGGACAAACATCGTTCATGGAGATCTTATTAGCACTCAAGGTCAGGAATAAATAGGCCAAGTGAAGTAAAAATATTCATTCCTGATTTGGGCAGCCCATAGCTCTAACTAAATTATAGACTTGAGGTACAGGGAAAAATCTGATTGTGTTGGTATTACAGAAGAAGGCAGCAGGGTCTCCTGACTGTTTCATAGACTTTTGGGGTTTGGTCATATGCTATTATATCTCAGCACTTCACAGTGAATAAAAAGCATGAGGAAAGCCCTTGGGCTAGAGACACAACATCAAATGAGAAAATAATGCGTGTGCTGAAAGATTTCATAGGAATTCATTATTATAACCCATGAGCAGGTCTTCTGTTGGTATCCTTTCTTGTCTAGTTATGATGAGAAAATCTGAGCTTGGTTATTATCAATGTGGTTTGACAACATACAATGTCTAGTTGACACATACTCTAGAGCACATGCACAAAACAGTGGTTCTGCATATGACAGACACACAATAATATTGAATATAAACTTGACATTTTAAATTGTTCTGTGGATATTATTGCCTACAAGCCATTGAATTTTAATGTGTTCAGGAAACCATAACCAAACTTGAATAGGATTTCTAAAAGTTGACATTTGTAGTGAAAATTATAGAATCCTCTGGAGATCTTACTGTAGTAACCAATAAATAAATCCAGTTAAATTTATCTTGAAAAATTTGAGTTTCATGAAAATTTACTTTTCATTGGTTACTATTTAAATAGCTGATTATTTGAACAGTCTTATTTTTTCAGAATAGTATTGTAAAAATGTCATAAAGCCAACAGTTCTAAATACTATTGGCCTCTGTAGCTCTTGGTTTCTATTAGGATAATCATTTAATGCTATTTAATGCTCTGAAGAGTCCTTCTTTAACCTGAGGCATGTTTTTAGCTTTTGACTTACTCTTGCATACACAGTACTGATTTTTAGATTTGTTTTATCCTCTATAGTAATGTTAGTTTAGCTTTCTTGTAGCTGTTTTAATGCCTTATTTGACTGCTAAAGCTCAGTGTATTTTTGGTGTGCCAGACCTTGGATTGTGCCCTTATAAACATTGTTTTGAATTATAATAGCCGGTTCCAGCACATTCAAAATCTGTTATGTACCGATATAGGTTCTTATTATAGCTTATATCAGGATAGAGTTGAATAGCTTTTTCACCTTTTTAAATCAAAGCTATTCTGTCACACAGCTCAATAGCCTGTTTGTCCATATACCCAATGGTATATTTCTGTAGTTGCTCTTCTTTGTTAAAATTTCACTGGCTGAATAATTTGTTATTGTGAATGTAATTATTGATACATGATCACCATGGTTCAGGTCTTTTCAAAGAACCATGGTAGCTTACTTTAGACTATAGTAAATTGTTGACTTGTTCTAGAATTTATTTATTTCTGGAATTCGTCTACTGTATAGAAATAAGCTGTTACACTGAAAATTAGTTTAAGTATAGAAACCAATGTGTATACTGTCAATATTAAAATGTTCTTATTCACTTTATTTTCTATAAAGTATCCATTTAGATTTTGTATATTTATTCTATATATCATTATGAATCTCTGAAGTACTGCATGCAGCTTAATTCTGTTTTCAATCTCTGCACACTTTTCGTAAAGTCAATAATAATCCCAATATACATTATTATATCCTGCAGTTCAGATTCATGGGGAGCCAATAGCAAAATGAATAATATTCTATACCTCAGAATTCATCTCTCACAGATGACCGACATCAGGTAGAAAGCACAAAGATTCAACATTGTCTCAAATGTGTAAGTATAGCCTTCAGGCTGCCTGAGGAAATGAATGTTTGAATATTGTGACATTTGATCCTAAACCAAGGTAATGGTCTATCAAGCAATTCTGATTCCTATCCTACTCTACAGAGACGAGTGAACAATATACATAGTCCAGCTCAAGGCGATGGAAAATACTGTCAGTGCTACCTGGAAAAGATCCTTCAAATTCAGCCAGAAGACAAACATTAGCATTCTATTTCATATAAATACAATGGCTATCAAATTAATAATCACACAACATGAAATACATTGGGCTGCAAATGTTGTCTAGGTGTCCTTTCTGAATTAAAAAGTGTTTTTTTCTCCCAGCTTAGTAATGGCATACTCTCAAGAGGGGGGTAAAAGGTACATCAAAGATGTCTTCAAGGACAACATTAAGAAATGCATCATCAACAACAAGGTGAGGAAATTTTCATCAGATGGAGGATCTCAGACCTTCAAAACCATGTGATGAAATGGAAAAGCTGGATTCTAAGACATATTACACAGTGGAACAAATCTACAACCTATGGCTATTGATTCTATTCTGAGACATCTGTCCAAATTGCATTAAAGTCCGTCTGTCAAGGATTGTCCTTCTCCAGACTAAGTCATCTCTGGACTCACAGACAAGGCAATCAGAGATGCCAAGAAAGAAATTAACTTGATTTAAAATGTGTGAATATCTAATATCATTACTCTTGATATTTTAGTTATAACCATTGTTTCAGTTTGTACAAAATTCATACAGTTTTGACATTCATCCATTCATTTTATAACCATTTTATCCAATAGTAGAATGTGGGGGAGCCAGAGCCGATCCCAGTAAACAATGGGCACAAGGAAGTACGGTATACACCCTGAGCAAGTGCCAGTCCATCCCAGGGCACACAGACACAACTGGACACACATTTACATGGGGCCTCTTTTTTCAAAAGCCACCTAGTACCAGTATCTCTTTGGACTCTGAGAACCTGGAGAAAATCCATGTAAACATTGGGAGAACATACAAACTCCACAAACAACACTCCAGGAATTCAGCCCAGGAATCCAGCTCTGAGGCAGTAATGCTAATCCCTTGTGCTATCCTCTGTTTGGCATTCATATTACATTCACATCCAATATATATTCAGACGTTCACATATAGTATATTGTATACAGGGTCCTTTTCCTTTATCTGCATATGGAAACTGTGGCAGATAACATATAGATATAATTACGAAGATGTGATTGACAAAAAGATGAAATGTATAGAGTGTAACCCATTTTTCACTTTTTACTTTACTACTTTAATAAGATTCAGTGTTTTGTTTTGCTCATAACTGAATTGATTAGTTCCATACAGTAAGTAGTATATCAGTTAGGCATTAAGATAAATCATAAGTCTTGCAGTTGCTGGTCCTACATTTGAAGCAGAATTGCCCCTTGAGAACCAGATGTAAAGACTTCATTTTCTAACGAAAGTCAGAATGGTATATTTTGATTGGGGGAAGAAAAATATGCTAATCATCCTACATTTTTTACAGTTCTGATACCTCTATATGGAGGATCAGGCAAGTTGGAACTTAAATTATGTTTTATGTAAAATAGTGCTGTGTTTTAAAACTGCGGAAAAAAGGAACATCTGCTCTGTGAAACAAATCAGTCTGTGCGTATACTTGTTGACAAATTAGGCACTGTAGGGATAAACAAATAACTAGAAGGGTATTGTTGAAACGGAATGACTCGGTGCCTTAGATATGTTTTGGGAAGCACAAATAATTTATTGTATGACAGCAGAACTAAACTATTCATTTTAGCAGACAGATTTTCTGTGGTGCCCAGTTAGATATTTTAGTATGTGTAATCCTTACATCACTTGGGATTTCCATGGCAATGTTACTGTGAAATGTTCAGATAAGAACTATGGTCATGGCTCAGCAGATTCTTTAAAGATTGAATTTCAACAGAAATGTTCATCTGAATGGTAAAAATGAAATACATTAGTCTTAAAACTGACTGATTTAGCTATGCTCTTGACAATTTATCAGCCCATCCTAAATTCATTAACAGAACTTTGTGTGGTGTAATATTGTCCTCTACATTATATTTTAAAATATTCTTTTCATGCTCAAAATGACCTATGTGCTTTTTGAAGAAACCAATTAAGTTCAACGTATGTTTAAAAGGAAATAATTAAAAATAGAAACATAAGAATCAAGAAGAGAGCTGTGTACCTTGTATAGGGAAAGAAAATGGTAATGGTGGGCCTTGATGTGTGATTTCCATGAACAAAACATGTAACAAAAACAGGTTTTATGTGAAAATAAAACTGATTCAGTTCACATTGTCTCTCTGGCACTTCATTTGGTGAAGCATTGTGAGACTATGTATGCGTTTGTACAACATTGACAGAATCCCAGCCTCAAAACAACAAGACAGTTTTAGGACACTGCATTCAATTATGCAGATTTAAAACCATTTCGTTTACAGTGCTAAGGTTTGTGTATTTTTAAATAGACTGTTCTATTGATATCCTTCGCTGATGTACTGAGTAGTTGACAGTTTTGAGCACATTTTCCTCAGTGCACATTCACATCAGACTTTTTTCAGTACTACAACACAAAAATAAAGGTAAACTCCATTGTGAGACCTCAAATCCCTCTAATCTATTCATTGTCCTTTAAAATTCAGAAAAGTTTGAGGCAGACCAAGATCAGCTAATGGTAGAAGATGTCCCAGATGTCTGGAAGAGACTATTGCCGTCAAATTACAGGAAAAAGGAAACAACTTCACAGGTTGCTTTCAACAATGTCTTGTATCTGTCAAGTCAACATCAGAATCAAGTGAGGTTATTTATACGAATAGCTTGGTGTAATGCAGGTTTTGATTAGAGATGACCCTGTTTTTGTGGTGAACAGCCAGCAATGAGCAAGTCGGATGAGCTGCATTTTATTCTGAACAAAACAATGCAATTTTCTCCTTCACGGTCTGTCAGTTTAGATATTGCTTCCAACTTTTTGATGGGGGGGAAATGTGTGCACTTTTGAAATATTGTAAATCTGTATGTGTTGGTACGTATGAATACAGAGCACAAGTACTTATGGAAAATAAAATTGCAATCTTGTTATAAGGAGCACTATAAATATATATATATAACCACAGTCATATAATGGTTTGTGAAATTTAGCTAATAACAGTCAAAAGGCTGTTCTTGTTTAACAAATATTAATTATAAAACAAAACAATTTAAGAACAATATAATGGACCCATGGAAATATCTAGAGTATGTGTGGCTCTAATTAGGAAGTTTAGAGCTCAAAGAAGCTGACAGGTCATACAATTATCTGGTGTCTATAAGCATCAATAGTTCACTGTATACAGTAATATGTGCTTTTATACCATCACAAACCAGGTCCAAAGGGAGGGAGACTTTCTTTTGACTGAAATTAATCAGAATTGTACAAGCTTTGTAAAAAAATGATAAACCTTTTCTACCGGAGTATTGCACATGAACATACTAAATATACATGCCTTGTTATACAGGAAATACAGACAACAGAACAGAAGTTATTACACCACTCCTTAATGAGGGAATATATACAGGCTAAACAATAATACCAAACGCAGAGAAAATAATGTGGCAACATTTAAATGGTAACGACCATGATTGTTTGCACTGCTCTGAGGGTCATTTGATGTATAGTATCATTATCTGTATATCAGATAATATATTAATAATATATTGTCTTTTCCCCTACTGCCCCAAGTGTTTTTTAATGTGAACAACCTTACAGAAAGAAAAAAAAGTAAAACTCTTATCCTTATCAAGTGGAAAGTTCAGGTGAATAACAGTGGTATTATCATTCCACCATTCATCCATTCATTTCCTAACTAAAGCATACTGTATTGTGAATAATACCAAAATTATTTTTGTATTATAGTTTGTCTCACACCACCATGGAGAGCAACAGTGGTACTGGTTCAAGCCAGTTAACTAATCAGCTGTTACTAATCTATGAGGCCGCTATGCATTTACAATATATTACACAAAGTATACTTGGCAGAATTGAGGAAAAATGTTATATAGTCAACACATTTATTTTAAATACTACTGGTTTCTCTAAGAGCAGTAGTATCTCTATGTACTGGCATAAAAGAACACTTTAAGGGAAAAAGCATAAAAGAGCAAACAGATAAAGGTTATCAATGTGAATGTACAAATGGTTAAGAAAAAGTAGTACATTAAAATAAACATTAAAATGTCTCTAACCTGAAATCAATATGGCTATTATGAAAAAAATCTTTAAGTTATAATCTTTGCTGCAGTGTATGTAAATGCTATTCTGTTATTTATATTTTTAATATAAGAGGCATTAAAAAGCCACAAAAGCTTTTGATTCCTACACTTATTTTGTTGTGATTTTAATCCTCTCACTGTATAAAATAAGAGGATGCCAGTGACATTTTATCACATTCTTCTCATCCAGACAGTTGGAAATGGAACAGACCAGCTCCCTTCTTTCATTAACCCACATGGATTCCTAATAGTAGAAATCTGAAATTGTTCCCCCAGGCACAAGTAAAAACTATGAATTTCAGGACTATCAGCCTGCTGTGACAACAGCATTTTACAGCACACAGTAGAAAGAAACAAAGAACGAGGGAAACAAGCATTGATAATTCCACTCCTTCTCACAACTCGGTCTCCCCTGCAGTTAATCTTAGGAAAGGAATGGGAAACAACATATCCCAGAGTTAGTTTTCACAAGATATAAGGGGGTGTGTCACACTTTGCCGCTGTGATCCCTCCCATTGTGCTCATACGACCCCTTTTATGAGGCTCTTCATTCCTCCACTAATCCCGGATATAGATGAATTTCCTACTGGGTTTCAGACACTGCAAGGAAATGGAATTTCCCATCTCCTGTAGCCCACAGCACCTGTGCTGCCCAGGGGCAGTCAGAGTTCCATGCCTGCCTGCTGTAAACAGGTAAATACAGTTCTTCAGTAGCAGAGAAAAGTTCTCTTTTGTACATTGTGCTCTTTCTCTTTGATGATAACCAACCTGCCTGATTGTGGCCTTCCACCATTGCTTCCCTGAGTCTTATTTAGATTTTATGACAATGTAACAAGGTCTTATGTCATTTTCCTGGAGCAGCTCAACGGCTTGCCAGTATGAACGTATTCCCCGCTGAAAGGTGACAGACTCATGTTTCTGGGAATTAACTTAAAGCTTCTGCCTTTGTATTGTCTTATTTTAAGTAGCATTCTCTTGTTAAAATAACAGTAATGAAAATGTGTGAGATGATCATGATGATTATTATTAATAGTCAATAGTTTCTTTCCTCAGTAAATTCAGTAAATTGTTTGTATTCAAATGCTCTAGGCCAGAGGTTCTCAAACTTTTTGGACCAAGTACCACCCCTAATCCAACCAAAGCATCCAAGTACCACCTACAAGTCATCATCTCATAGGAACCCCAGAAATTCTCAATGACCAACATGAGTGCGCCTGCACACACACTCACACATACATATAATAAATATTATAATAATAAACTTTATTTGATATAGCGCCTTTAAAGGTGGCTTCTCAAAGTGTTTTACAGAAAAAAAACATTAACAACAACTAATAAAAAAGCACCATTTCAGTGAGAGGGGTGAGCCTGTTTAGTTGAGCAAAGCATCGGTGAATTAATTTTTCGAGCCTTGATACAATTCACAACAGAGTCTAACAGAAATTAAATCGTCAGGCATTTTCTTGACGGCAAAGGTCTCGCGGTGGATGTTGTAATGCATACATTAATTTCTGGAGCAACCTCTCTAATTCGTGCAACTACACCGTTATGTCGGCTTGTCATTGCTCTAGCACCATCTGTACAAACTCAGATGCATTTTATCCAGTCGAGGCCATTCTCTCCAATAAATTCATTCAGAAGCTGAAATATTTGCTCTCCTGTAGTTCCTGTTGGTAGCGGTTTACAGAACAGAAAGTCTTCATGGGACATACCCTCAAACTCGTATCTAACGTAAAAGAGCAAATTGACCAAATCGACTACAGACTCATCTAATTGCAGTGAAAAACATCTGCTCATCTTAACGCGCTCTATCAGTGTACTTTTGATATAACCCTTCATTTAAATAATTCTATGAATGACTGTGTCTTTCACGGGGAGGGGGGCAGCAGGTCGAGCTGTTTAGCAGCTTTTTCTCCACACATAATACGTGTGAGCTCTTTTGCCAACGGTAAATAAGGATCTTTAAAAATAGTGTAGCTTACCTGCTTTAGCAATCCGCAAGCCTGCATTTTTCAGCGTTTCCGTTTTTATTTCCGTATTTATTTAAAGTTTTTATTTCATGCGCATGGGAGCGAAACAGAGACGCTCGGTGTATTTTTCTCAAATTAGAACAGTTCTTAAATATTTTTCTGTTATCACGCTTTCGTGTGCTTACAAGATTACCTGCGTTTGTAGCACGTATTTCTATGCATTCCTGTGTTTACAACGTTGGCATTGTTCCAAAATCACGCACATTCTCCTTTCTCCCTGTTTGCTGGAGATACAGTAGCTTTTTTTAAATTCAATTGGTCACTTGCATCCGTAGCATGCATTCCTATAGAGTGGTATAGAATTACAGAGTATCTCTTGTGTCCACTGAAGTATTAGCGTGCACTGTATCGTAGTAGGTAGGCTGCGTATTTAACACGTATTAAAATACAAAATATGAAAACCCGTCCCGATTTTTCAGCGCACACCACACAGTTCCAGGGTCATTTGGCGTACCACCTGGCGGCACGCCACGTACCACTGCCGGTACGCGTACCACAGTTTGAGAACCACTGCTCTAGGCTTTGTCAGGAAAGCTTTTGAATTTGAATTCTTAAACATTTTTTTCGGAAACAAATTTGAAAGTGCTATCACCATTAAAACTGTATTTTATAGCTAATCTCTTTCCGAGACACTGACATGGGTGTAACCAAGTGAGAAGTCATATACTCCTTCTATGAGCTTTAATGAAACATGTCGTGCAGACTACAACTGGAAGACTTTCTTTTACTTTTAGTTTCAATAATACAAGCATGTCCTTCTCATACAACAAAGTGCACACAAGTGATGCTTGTGAAGAGTGTCCTTGATATCACTGTGGTTTTGACATTCATTGTATGAATGTATGTATGCTGCCCAGCCATACAGAGATGCTTGGAGTCAAAATGCATCAAATGCAAATACAGTATTTATTAAATTAATAACATTTAGTGTATGTTAATACATTATATAGTCATGCATACATTAATGGAGATACATGGACATGCAATGTAAAGCCACCTTAATGTTTTGAAAAGGCTTTAAGAGATATTGACCAAACATTTTAATCAAATATCAGACAGAATTTAACATTGCAGGAAAAGTCAATTCATGTCATTTTATGACCTGGATGGAGATGTTGCAGATCACATCACACACAGCATTGTGTGAAGATTGAAAAGATGGTGCATTGAGAGTCTAGGGAGAGAAAACTATCACTGTAAACTCATTCATTGAAATTCTTACGTCCTAAAAAATGACTATCACTTCCTTATGATATACAGCAAAAATGGCTTTCTAAGTATGAAGGCAACAACTTGAAATATGCATACAGTATATATAAAAAATTAATGAGAAGTTAACCTTGAAAGACCACTTTTACAAAGTTTCTTGTAAGTCCTAATACACAGTCATGACAAAAACATTTGGTGATGTATTCTGGGAATCCTAACCCTAACCCTAGCGATGGATTTGGCACAGGTAAGGGTTAAGACTTCCTTCAAAGACTTTCCATAATCCTCCACTGATCTAAGTGGAAAATAACCTTCATTGAATCCAGATATTAGTCTGAAGCAACCTCACCAAACCGAAATGAATGCATAACGAATGAGAAAAGTCTATTTTTCAGAAGTACTGTTATGGAACGTTTCATGTTGAATGGTGCTCTCAATTAGCATGGTTTAAGGATTAACAAGGCTAAGAGTCAGGAATACTCAATAACTACTGGCTTCATTTGTTAATATGCCTGTGCATTGAATGCAAATGCAAGAGTTGGAAAACAAGAGTCACTTCTTTGATTTTTCTTGACTTCCTTGGATTTTAGGGCAAAGTGGATATCTTTCCCTTATAGGATAATGCAGTGTACTGTGTATGGCCATATAAGGAAGAAATAAAATGTGAAGATAACAAGGAAATATGGGAATACACAATAACCATTGGCTTCCTTTGTTAATATTCCTGTGCATTGAATGCAAATGTAAGAGTCTGAAGGCAATAATAACTTTCGCTGAAGCTTTTTATTTTAGGGCAATTTGGACATCAGTCCCTTATAGGACCAAGTGTGTACTGTGTATGGCCATATACTGTATGGACGAAAAAAAAAGTGATGATAACATTGAAATAACACTTTTCCTAAATGTAATTCCTTCTTGAAAACACACCCATGCGATCAAAAATTGCCTACCTTTTGTGGAAAACCTAACCCTAACCCTAGCTTTAGATGTGGCACACGTTAGGGTTAGGGTTAAGACTTTCTTCAAAGACTTTCCCTAATCTTCCAATGATCTGAGTGTAAAATATATTCACTGAATAAAGATATTAGTATGAAGCCAACTCACCAAACCAAGCAGAATGCATCTATAATGGTGAAAGTATATTTTTGAGAAGCCCTCTGTTATGAGAAATTTCATGTTGAATGGTGTTCTCAGTTAGCATGGTTTAAGGCTTAACTAGGCTAAGAGTCAGGAATACTCAAGGAGTATCGGCTTCATTTGTTTATATGTCTGTATATGAAAACAAAAGTCACTTTCTTTGAAACATTGGATTTTAGGGCAATTTGGACATCAGTCCCTTATAGGATAATGCATTGTATTGTATATGGCCATATAAGGAAGAAAAAAAATGCGAAGATCATAAGTAAATAACTCTTTTCCTAAACGTAATTCTTGCTAGACAAGAAAGCCATGCGATCAAAAATTGCCCACCTTTTGTGGGAATCCTTTCCCTAGCAATGCATTTAGCATAGGTTAGGGTTAAGGCTTTGTTTAAAGACTTTCCATAATCTTCCACTGATCTTATTGGAAAACCTCCTTCAGTTAATTAAGATATTAGTGTGAAGCCACCTCAAAACAAGTAGAATGTTTTACTAATTGTAAAAGTGTATTTTTGAGAAGTACTCTGTTATGGAAAATGTCATGGTTTTCTCAGTGAGCAAAGTTTCAGGCTTAATTAAGTGAAGACTCAGGATTACCCAATTTATTATTGGCTTTGTTTGTTATTGTGGATGTGCATTACACGCCAAATGCAAGAGTTTGAACAATATATTTTTTAAATAAAATTCTTGAATTTAGGTCAAAGTACTGTATATGGCCATACACAGGTATGTAAAAAATATTGAAGATAACATTGATATACTGTACCATTTTCCCTAAATTTATTTTCTTTCCTAAAGCACAGCCATGTCATTACAAATTGTCTGTTTTGTTTGAATTCTTATCCCAACTTCGGGTTTAGTTAAGGATCAGATTTTCTTCAAGGAAGTCATGCAACCTTCTACTATTTTGATTAGAAAATATACTTTGTTGAGTCAAAATATTTACCTGAAATGTTAAGCAACAACGCCAAATTAAAGAGAAAATTCTGTTTTTGACAAGTATTGGATTTGAAATTTCATGTTGAATGGAATTACTTATGAGTATGGTTTCAGGCTTAAAGTAGGTTTAGAGTCAGGATTACCCAATAGAGTTTGAACAGTATAATCACTCTCTTTCAAACTTTTGTTTTATGGTATTTAAGACAGCTTTCCAATTTAGGGGCTATGCTGGTTAGATGGCCATACTGTATGATTTCTGGTACATGAGGTTTAGGGACAGGTAGAGGTATATTCACTGTGAACCTGAAGAGAGCTGCAGAACTGATATGTTGTGTCTCCTCTCAGTATGGAATAAACCTTTACCTGTTTCTTTGCAGTTTACACATGGTGATGCAAGTACCTACTTAAGCTTAGAAACTTTGTATATTGCATATTTGGTGTCTCAAAACACAACAGATTTTTTTCTCCTGTATATTATTCTAAAGGTTTGGTTGCCACATTGTCATTGTGGTTAGCATTTCTGCCTTGCAGGGATGGGTCCTGGTTTCAGTTCCTGCGGTGCTCACTGCTTTGGGTTTGTACTGGTACTGGTAGGATAATTGGACTCAGGGTACAGTGGTCCTGATGTAAATGTGTGTATGTTCGTGTTTGTGTGTGTCCTGCAAAGGCATTATATTCAGGGTGTTTGGTGATTTGCACTCATTCATTGCCTGGATAAGCTCCTCCACAGTCCTGTATGAATATTCTAAAGGTCTTAAAATGTATTACTTCTGATGTTTCAAACACATAGCCTAGCATAAGTTATTAGGCAAGAGCCAAATTGTCAAATCAATTTGTCATTAATTTTTAAACAACAGATCTTCTGATCAGAGTTGTGAAAATGCTAGCAATTCAGGGATCAGAGTGAAGAAAAAACACTAATAATTCCCCTAGGTTATCTGTGTTTTTTTTTTCAAATCTTTACATTAATTAGAAATAGAAATTGTTAAAAAATGATGTCATTTAATATTCAAGTATCCTAATTTGATTTATGAAGCAGCACATACACCTTCCACTGCTGTACAGATTTCCCAGAGGAAAGGAGGAAATGATGGACTACAATCACACATAACTTCATCATTATTGTCTATTGTTTATTATAAAAGAGAACAGGGTTATCTGTGAGGTGCCAAGATATTTATTCATCTGGGGAAATGTAGAGTACTGGCCAATACTGTCATGAACTGCCTTTCACTTCATGGCGTTTCTGAACTTCTGAAGTTTCTACAGTATATGTACATTAGAGGCAAGTTGTGCACCAAGATATGTCATTACTTTTCCCTATAGAGGGATCTCTGGTAAAACAGAACCTCCTCTGCCTCTCAGTTTGATAGTCAGCCTGTCATGCTAGATTTTGTGTTGTAAGTCTGCTGTCAGTTTTTTTCACGTTATTATCAAAAATAACAAAAGAAACCGGATTCTCTTGAAATATTTGAAGTTATTGTTCCTATTTACATTGTACAGAAAACAAGTATAATTGCACTGACTGCTTTGGAAAAAAATATGATTCATTCATATTTACTGCAGATGAAGAAGAGTCGCACATTCTATATTCTTGTGTGTTCCCTTTGTAATTATTGTTATTAATTGTTTTCTTTTTTATTGAATTACTGTGGTTTACTCTGTGCTATCAAAATGTAATTGATTACAAATCTAATTATATAATGTGGACTGATTTTATATAAATTAAATATTTAGAAAAAATATTTTCTTTTTATTTGGTCACTTTCACTTTTGCTGTTGAAATCTGTAAGGGACTGTCTTTGTCTTTGTCTAACACCAGCTGCACACACAAAAATTAAATGAAGTGGGAAAGGCCATCATGAATCAATTGAAGTTAATTAGAAGTGATATGATGCATTGGTATAGAATGCTTTTCCCCTTTATATTAAATTAAGTTTTATTATAAATCCGCAGCTCATATTTTAACTTCTACAAAACAGCAGCAGCTACAGCATGTGCTATTGGAAAATTGACAATGCCCTTAGAACTTAATTGATTTTTAAAGTCTGTGAAGTATATAAAGGTATAAATGCTGTATGCATTGGGAAGATGAAAAGTAATGTCATAAAAATAATAATAGTTATAATAATGAGTCGAAATATGATAACTATCCCATTTTTGCAAGATAAATTATTCGGTCTACATGTGTGGTTCTGTCTTTGCAGCCTTTCACCATACCAAAGCTGGAACTCTTTGAAAAATATATTAATATATTGTTGTTTTTAGTTCTCATCCAAATTTAACAAACAATTTATTACTGCCTTGGAAGTAACACACTAGAAGTACTGTAGATAAAATATGCTGTTTTTATAAACTCAGTTTGCAGAAAAATACTGTAGCTGGTCATGTAATACCAGAATTTTAATTGGGCTTAATGAAATGGATGACATTTTGAATAATGCAACTGAAATTTGTGTTAAATCTCATCTGGGGTATCATGGGTATAATGACTCCCAACCAATTATAATAACAAGTGTTTTTTATCTCTCTGTTGCTGGCTTACTGCAACAGCTGAACATTGGACCAAGTTACAGTTTCACATTCACTGGGTAATCAAGGGAAAAGAAATTGTCTACACAATATATTTTTATACATTTCTATCCATTCATCTGAATTTATTAAAGAAGTACTGTACATACTAGTAATACATTTTTTCTTCTTGTTATGTATGATTCTTAGCTGTTTATGCTAGCAGATAGGATTTTCAGTATTATCCCTAGTTAAAAACATTTAAGAAGAGAAGTATGGGTTTTTGCATTGCATTGTGTAAAAAAAAGCCAAGCACAGGTTTAAAACTTTAACAATTTCAAAGAAGAAGATGGGTTTAATACCAAATAGAAGAAGAAAAATAAACAAATGTATTTTTGGGGGAAAACAATATTTAATGAAAACAAAAAAAATACTGTATGTAGGGGACTACATTAATAACCAAAGCTGGTTTAAAATAATTACATGGTTAGAAAAAGCATGGGATACATCTTAATCCAACTCATTTACAACAATGTGTGTCATGATAGGCCACCCAAGTTGGCAATCAGTTAATTTCCTGTGGGTAGTTACTGCTTTTTAGCATAGAAGAAGGTTGGCTTTTGATTAGCTCTTATAGTGTTTTTGTTATATATGGCAGACTTTTGATGAAGGCTAATTCTGAGTGGCAGTCTCACTTCTGGTTGTGCACTTGTGTGAAAAATTTCACAAGTGAAAATGTTAATAGTATGTGATGAAATCTGAAAAGGAATGTTAATAGTTAAGAAAATAGTATACATATTTTAACATGCATGACACAGCTGCTTAAAATGCATAGCACTAGCACTGTTCAAATATTGATTTTTTTTCTTCTCCATCCTGTTCTTAACCAAGGTTAATTTGATTTGATGTTTACCTCTCTGTCATATGTCTTAAAAAAGGAAAGAAAATTAAATTAAATAAAGCTGATTCCAAGTCAATAATATTCTAATCATATTGACTGCAGTGATTTCTGGGGTTAGGTCCATATGTCATCACCTCCTTTTCTGAGAATACATCAACAGATGTAGGGTTTATGGAGTAAGTTTCTGACTCTGACATGGAGAACATCATATCTGTGGAAAACCAAAAGAAAATTGTTTTGAGCCTGGCAAATTGTAGAGATATGGGTAACTAACCACATTTCCCTTTTATTAGTCAAAATGCTTTCTCCTTTTAATTGTATAAATGTGTTCTCATTCTGTAGATGAGTTAATATTAAATTTATTGGTGATTTAATTGTTGGATATATTTTAAGAGATTAGACAGAAATCAAAGGAACTAACATATAGAAAGTTCTGTTATTTTTATATTAATCTTCAAATATATGATATAAAATAGAATGGATACAAAATAAATTGGGACTGATTTGTCTTATGCCAATCAATATGTAATGTTAAATGATAATGATTAAAAGTGACCACATTTTTCATCAGTGTATTCCAGGTATATTAAATACATATTCAATATGTATTGTACTGTAGATGTCAAATGTTCTTTGTGAAGGTGGCTGTCTTTTATGCAGTGCTCACCTGATGTAGTTTCAATTGTATATTACAACAGTATATCACTGTTACGGTGCAGGGCAGACCTGAGGAACTCTGCAGTTGTGAGACAAGCTGAGGAATCCAATCGCTAGGCCAGCAGACAGGTGAGGTGAACAATATTGGTTAGAGAAAGGAGTATCCAGCACAGCCAGGCAGATCAGAGGAAGTGCCACGCTTTCAGGCAAAACAGAGAGTGTTCTGTACACACTGTCAGCGGCTGTGCAGCATGCAGAATACAAACGGACATCTAGCTGGTGGTCAGGTTCTGGCGCCAGAAGGTGTTTGATTTTGTGTGCAAATACGGCTAGTTCCTGTGTTGACTGGGGACTAAGAGCTTGGGCTCACCAGCTTTGGTGTTATGATTACTCCGAAAAGAGTATTTTCTTAGAGTAGAGTAGGCTTCAGGCTTACTCTTCATTTTAACACTTACATAAATGGGCATTCACCCATCAAATTAGAGAATTCTTTTAACTTGGACAGATGAAGGTGGATAGAGGGTGCAGCAGTTTTAAATAACAGTTTGTGTTTAGTTGTCCTTATGTCCTTATGTAAGGATGCTGACCCTACACTCCACCCCCTTTTCTGATGAGGAATTGACACATTAGAAGGATAAATTATTGACTGCTGGTCCTTGATGAACATTATCTAGAAAGTTGAAAATAAGTTGAATATCACTAAAAGATGCCACTGGTTGAAAATTGTGAGGTCTTCTGTCTTAAATCAATTTCACTGATTTTTCCAAACCCATAGGTTGCATGATAGGACTAGTTATCATTGCTACCACTTAGTGCTGAGGTCCTGGGCTCAGTTCCTGGGGTGTTATCTGTGTGGATCTTGTATATTCTCTCTTTGTTTGTGTGGATTTCCTCTGTGTGCTCTGGCTTCTTCCCACACTCCAAAGAGTTATTCGTAAATTATTTGGCCCTGGTGTGATTGTGTGTGTTTGTAGCAGTGTGTGGCCTGTACTGTTTAATGAATGCAAAATTACATGCCAGTAATGGACTGGCATCTCATCCAGGGAGTATCTTGTCTTGTGCCCTTTGCTTGCCAGGAAGGGCTCTCATCTCTCCCACGACCCTGTACTGGATATAGTGGTTAGTAAATGGATGGAAATATAACATCCAGGCAAATAAGAATGAAATAATAACACCAAATCTATGTGATACAAAATATACACAGTATATGCTGCTCTGTTTAAATCAAGTTATGTACAGTAAATGTGAAAATTAAAAGGTAAGCAATTGTGTAACATCATTACAAACTACCTATTTATCTGCTTCACCTACTGCAAAGAAATTTGCAGATTATCAAGTCTGATTATTTGGTAAAAAGTGCAATTTTGCTGTTGTGTTTGTGCTCAAAAATAAGCAATTTCTTACTTATACTTTCATGGCCAGGTGTAAATGCATCCAAAATGTTCAGACTGAAATATTGTACTGAATTCTTTTTAGTATAGAATGATTTGAAGACCTTTTTATTGTTTCAGTGCTTCCAAAGATTTAGCTTTTGCTGTGGAGTGAGATGTGTTTGATTTCATCTGGGTTAAAAGTTAATTCTTGCTCAGTGTACTGTGATTTGAAGGGCTTAAGATTTAGCTGAAATGCTGAAATGCAATTGCAACTTTCAGTGGAGGGTGTTTATTTACAATGCTAATGAATTCGTAAGAAATTGTAAGTGCTAGAAAAGGTCTGCATACTCTGATTAAATATGTGGCCTTCATCTTTTTTCACGCCTACAAATGAAAGTGTTTATTTGAGGACTTCCAACTACAGTATGTGATATGATTGGAAAATGAAAGTTTGCTATGCTGAAATCTGCACAAACAAACAGTGGTGGTAGACAGTCAATTCCAGCAAATGGGAGCTTTGTTTCTGCTCTAATCATTTCCTGTACTCTCCTTGCCATCGATGTTCACATAAAATCCCATTTTATACTGTTCTGTTTTATTTGTATAATTCTGACTGTTCCATGATTTTGCTGAGTTTGTGAAATTCTATCCCATGTCAATCCCAGTCCTTTTAAGATGAATGCATTATGCTGCATTAATATCACTGAGCAACCTGTCAGTTAAACAAATAATAAATAACGGGACTATAGCAGTGCCATGCTGTAAATGTTAGAAATTAAGTTGAGTTACAATATATTTTAGTTATATTTTAAATCAATGATAGTGAATTAGGAATACATGTTTATTGGAAACCATATGAATGACGGATGCCTACTTATGAATGATGGATGAGCACTTCTTTTCCACATAATTTATGTAGCACTTGAACAGAATGTAAATGAATCAGTATGTAGAAATTATTGTAATGGCAAATGTTTTTCTTTACAAAAAACACTTAGCTTTCAAAAATAGTGTCATCCTGTTTGCCAGACCTTCTCAGGAGAATACACATCTTAAGCAGTCTGCTTCTGTTGTTCAGGGGTTGATATTAGTTTTTTTTTTTGGCCCCACTACTAATTCCTTAGGCTAATGCTGGAATGCTGCATTCTTTTTTTAATTTCTGGGAAAACCAAATAAACAGCATGCTGGATTTGAAAAAGAAAACTGCAGGTCTAATAACATTTTCACGCTATACAAAGAAAGCCAAGTAAAGCAAATAGCTGAATAAAGCTCAATAGTGATGGCATTGTATTTGATAAACTAGATAGTGTCAAGGGAATGCTAAAGAGAGATGAAGATGAAAATGCTGAAATGTTATTACTGGTATCTTCTTTTCATTAATAAGTGGATTCTTAATGGAACTACTGTCATATTTGTGGTAGATGGGACATTTACTGTATCTCATTAGTGATCTTACTGAGCTTATTGGTCAATTGATGTTTAATAGATACAGTATTAAACCTTCAGTAGACAGAATCTGGTGGATTGAGTATTACTTGAGGGAGCAAAGGCTTTCTCTGAGGATCATTCTTTTGTTCTCAGACATAACTCTGCTTGCAGGATTGCCTATTTTAAATTACACTTCTAGATTGTCATTATAGTTTTGCCCTGTGGTCAATAGGAGATAATTGTGGTCACTATGTAACTGATACTGTACACATATACCTAATGGAAAAGGGAATATATTGTTCTCATTAGCCCTTGGATATCTTACTCCTCATCATTTTCCTTTCAATATAATATTGATTTTTCAAACATGTTAACATAGTTCTTAGGGCTGTTAGTAAGAAGTATAGAGCTTGTAGCATGTTTTTGGGCTTATGCTCAATAATTCTGATGTGCTGAATGCACCTCCAAATTAATATTAGTTTGATAAACATATACAAGTTTGTAAATACTGATAATATAAGCAGTTGACATGGGCTACCTTTAGTTCCTAAAAACTTCATATTTTCCTGATACAATAATGCATTCAATTATACACCATAATCTGCTGAACAAAGCAGTCTCAATTTAATTTAGCCTTGCAATCCTTAGCTCTCTTTTACAGTGAAGCACCATGTCTGTATATGTTGTATATAAAAAAGACACAAAGCAAAAGGCACCAGTGGTTGTAACACACTACTTTTTGCTGGAAATAACCTCCTTTCCCTATCTTTAATAATGCAGTGATTGAGAATTCTGTTTTGCATTTTGGTGCTCAAATGAAATGATACACTTTTTTAAATAAATCTGAGGTAGATCAGCTTTCACCTTTGTTTGGCTTTATCTGGCTTTAAGCCAGACTGATGTTGTATGCACCATCATATGAAATTGAAAGTGTGGATACCGGTTGTGTCATTAAATGTGCACACATTCAAAACCTAATCAGAACCTGAAGAATATGCTATTTCTCTTGGGAAAAGGAAAATTGAATTGGAATAGCTCCTGTCAAAAAAGGAAGGAACAACCCAAGCTTTCTTCTCTGTGACAGTACATTCACATTTATTTCTTCTAAAAAGATGTAGTATACACTGTATGTTAATTTCCTAATTTCTCATTTAAATGTGTGTCTCTTTGAAGATCACAGCTCTCCAGATGAAGAGCTGAAAGATCAAACCTGCTTGTTCTCTTGTAGTTTTGTGAAACATAGAAATGACAAAGTGACTTCTTGCATTACAGATATCAGAAAAAACAAAAAGCACTGTGCCATTTTCAGCTGTCTTACACAATTTAGCTGGTAATTTTATCTTGTTGCAGTTGTCGTTCTTCTTAGATATGGTGTACAAAGCTCCAATGCATAATCCCAACACCTGGGGGAAAGCCAAGCCATGAGCAGCTCCTGCTTTATCCAACTGCCATTGAGTGCAAGCAGCTTTTGCTCCTATTTCTTCAAAGAGCAGTGTGGATAGCAGCCCTTCACATTGCTGAAGAGGATATACTCGCCGAATTGGTCTGAACAAGAAAGTGGCTTTGGAAGGGTCTCTAGAGGGATGCAAAACACTAGACCACATCTTGGTAAGACTCGGCACAAACATTCCTTTAAAGCACCTTAGTTTGATAGTCTGAGCTGGAAGCACCAATCTGCTCACAGCAGGTTTTTGACAATCTCTAGTGGATCTGCTTAGGACACATTTCATAAGGGGCCAATCATCAACATAAGACATGTATATAAATGGAAATTCTTGCAGAAGTTAACAAATACATAAACAATAGGAGACAAACAGTATGGTGTAATCAAGCGACTATGAAATGGTGCTTCCTAATTCTCCTAATCTACTTTGTAATAAACTACTTTAATAAGGTTTGCTTGCACAACTGAAACATTTATAAAAAAAATCATCACCAGCATTAATTAATTGGAAGAAAAGTGTGGAGTAATTTAGTTAATTAGAAGCTAGAAGGTAAGAGACATGCCCTAGCATAGTGGCTCCGTTTTGTCACTGGATGTAGCAATTAACAGTAGTACTTTTTAAATGGCTGCTAGGGATTGTCTGCATACACAATGAGGCACTGAATATTCATCACATGTAGTTTAAACCTCAGACGCTTGTAGACTACAGTTTCTTAGGCTTAGCTACCATTGTTTAAAAGGCTGAATAGAGGCAATTCTGATTTGTGGATATTCTGATATTTTTCTGTTGTAACAGTAATTGTGCACTAGAAGCCTTCATGTTTTCACAGGAGGAGTGCAGCACTTCTGGAGGCAAATAATTGTAAATGAAATTGTTTCTGAAAGCAACATTTTAAAGTAACAGCTCTTAGCTGTTTTTATAGTTATTCCATATATTTCCTAGGAAACTGGCAAGTACACGTATCTCTGAAATGTGCCCTGAGCCTGGGTCTTTTATGTGTTTATTAAATTCTTGACCTGTCCTCTTGAATTTAATAATCCAGTAAAAATGTCTTAATTACTTGTGGACAATACTTAAGATGTATGGTTTTAATTTAGTCAGAATATTTATGCAAATGGTAAACTAACCAGAGAATCATTGGGTACTTTATTAAGCAAAGCTAATGGGAACTTTGATGACACTGAAATACCATTTTAATTGAAGAAAAAATAAAAAAATCCTAAAACTAGAAAATTTAGATATGGATACTGATATCTGTTAAGAGGACAACATTCCTTTATTCCCATTGCAGTTGACAAACTAAGGATAGTACCCACATACTTCACTTCATCATGTTTCAGTTTCATCATTTGGATGAGAGAAAATAATTTACAGGATTATTGAGAAAATGCCTACTGACCTTTTTAACATTTTGGTTTCAGATTGCAGTGTTTTTGTCTAATAAGATTAACATGAAACAAAGGGAATGAAATGGAATTAAGTAGAAACACGGAACATTTTAATTTTAAACACATTTGTTGAACATATGGACAATGTACTGTTCCATTTTTATTTTATCTGAGGCTTTAGATCATTTTAAAAATAATCATTTAAATGTTAGTTGTAAAGTGTTACATAGGCCATGAGCAAACATCCCTAGAACAGATTTACACAAGTATTTGTTACAGCACAAACTTTAAGAAATTTGCATATCAATATGTTGCTATACTGTATGTCTTGCAGCACATGTTTAATCCTTTTGAAAGCATCATTATTCCTCATTCTAATAAATAGGATTTAAACCTTGAACACAAGGAGCTGGTTAATTTGGTATTTATTTGACCACATCCTCTGAATATTTTTTTACTTGTAATCATAGTTTATTTAGAGGTATAAAAGAAACAGCTACATAAATTATCATATTTGCCTGCATCTTGTTAAAAATGTTTGACAGGCATCATTTTAATAGCCTTATGAAACGGTTGTGTACTTTCATCCTTCAGTATTTTCAGTAAAGCCGATCCAAATCAGGCCTATGCTAGATACATACTGTAGGTAATTAATCAGAAATATTCCAGCCCTGACTACCACAAAATTACTTTTACCAGAATTAAAAGAATGTCAGTTCAATAGCTTTTTTAAATTCTAATTCGGGTTCCCTGTTTTGTGGATCTAAAGTTAGATTAATCAAATCTTTTCTGGGATTTCACTAAATCATAGACATTACCTGAAAAAACAAATTGCAGTGTGTCTCCACAAATTCCTCTAGTAAAGGCTGTTTTGTACCACTACCCTTAAGACCTGCTGTTTGCCTGTAAGAAAAGTCTGTCATCTCCCTGTGCATTGCCAAAAATGCATCTGCCTCATGGCTCATAGCTGTAGGGAGGGAATATTTTCCTTTTCTCCTCAGGGAAATAATATCACTGTAAAGTAACTATTCCCATCTGCTGCCTGACTTTTGAGGTCTTGGGACTTGGAAACTGTGATTATTGACCAGGGCTGTTAGGCAAGGAAATCAGCATTTTTGATTACCTGATTGTTTGGTGTTGTCTCTTTATATCAACCACTTGCAGTTTACTGTATTTTAATTAAAAACGGTTACACGTTGTGGCATAAATCCAAAAATCCAAAGGGCATGGTGTGGGACATCTGCCCCCGAGATTCACATAACAGATGGACGTGACTTGTAACAGAATGCCTGCCTCAAATCTTAACACATAATTAGGACAAGACAAAGATAAAGGGAGGAACACATTAATTGCAGAAGTCTGCAAGAAGAAAGGGAAGGTTTGAGGGGTATCTTAATATTGAGGGGGATAAGAATGCACTGTGTGTTGTTTCTTATGAATGTATTTATTTAAATCCATATCTAATAATGACACTAGCCATTTAAACTTACATTTTACTAGTAAGTTTAACTTCAAGCTTGCTGTTTAAGAGAACCAGATTAAATTTAATTGCATAAAATGTTAACTCATTTTAGCCATGTGAGTAGAAGGTGGTAATTCTACTGTGAAAACACTGAACTATCTCTCCCCTTGCCACACACTGAACCTGAGCCATGGTGATAATGCCATGGAGCCCTTAATTCTGCCTGCCCACTATGCAACCTGGGACACCCAGTATGTGAAGTGCTCATTGGGGTAACTTTCCAAATGACAGTTTCAGATGCAAATACATTTTCAATTGAGTATATTTAAGGGATGTGAACAGTGAGTGAAGAATTAACATTTAATTTGTGATCATACAATATAGGCAGGAAACATGCATTTCCAGTTACATACAAAAAGGATGCAAACAACACAAAATAGCACATTTTTCCTAAAAAAAAAACATTTGTGGGCATACTGCAAATCCACTTTATTCTGGATTGTTTCATAGAGGTGTGGGTAATTTCACTGTTTTGTTACATCAGATATAGTAGTCACACAAACTAATAAAATATAGCCTAAATAAAGCAAGAAATAATTGTTATTTTTTTTAAATAATTATTTTAATCATTATTTGTTGCATTTCTGGTCATTGCATAGTTGATGTACTGCATGTTTAAGGAGTAGGTGCAGTTTTTCTTAGTCATTGGTGCGCTGCAGTATTTCAAGAAGGAAGTATGGTTTTTGAATAACCAATTGTTAATTTGACTAGAAAAATGCTAATGCATTTATTTATTACTCTAATGTGGGTTTTATTAAGTTATAAATAGAAATAAGTGTAGTATGAACAGTTTGACCACTTTAACTTACTGTAATATGTCAAATATACTATATGTTTAAATATAATATAAGTGGGCAAAGCGGAAGATACTTTGTTACTGCTGAGAGTTCTATCAGAATCTGAAAATGCAGTGTGAGGCTTTTTTATGTCAAGTAACAATATACAGAATCTGTTACAGAGGTAGCTCAATAGTCACACACCATTGATTTTAACAAGTGCTTCCTGACATGTCCTGTAAAGTATATTAAAGATTTTGTAGTGCTAGGGATCTTCAATTTCTGAGGCTGTGGTCAGATGAAAATATGATTGAAATCACATTTGCAGCAGGCTATTTGTAGGGAGTTGTTATTCTATGCTAATAAAATGCATCATGAAAAATGATAAGTAACTCTGAGTGCAGAGTTGATTTGGCTTAAAGAGGAGGAGCAAGTAATTGTTGAACTATTACCCTATCTAGTAATAAGCTGTTTCTACAGAAAATTGCAATTAAAATGCCTTGCTAGTTTCGTTTGAATGCAATCTGCATAATCAGTTTCTTTTTATGCTGTTGAATTGCTGTGGAGGTTGCTCCTCAGCAGCCTAATTAAACACCAATCCCAAGAAATGGCCTGAAATGGCATTTAGCTGTCTCTCAATATGGTGACATTCAGAGGTCATTGGCATCTTCATACAGGGTGTGTGTATTGAACAGTAAACACAATGACCAAAATTCCTGCACCCTTAATGCCTCTACAATAGCAAGTATTATTAACTTGTCTGTATGCAGTGCCGCAAGTACTGTAGGTGTTGAACCTAATGGCCAATGAAAAGCTAATATAAATTCAAACTGTATGATCTTTGAAGTTGGAGAGATAGGTAAACTTAAATAAAGATAACTGCTTTTTTGCAAAACTATTTATGTTCTTTTTTAAAAGAGGTTGTAGTGAGAAATGTAGTCAGTTGTGTATTCCTGTATGGAATTCATTTCAACTTTAAATGTACCAGTTGCTTCACTTTAATGCCATACATTGTTCACAAGATTTCCACAGAACAGTTTATTAAGAATGGACTGCAAGACCAGCAGCTGAAAAAACTATATTAGTTTTAATAATGCTGGTGGAAGCTTAAGCAAAAACCTTTATAATTTTAGTATTCCTCAAGGTTCTTTAAGGGGTTCTGATTAGGTGAAATGTCAATTGCAATTGACCGGAATCCTCTCTCAATCTCCCCTTGAATGCTTCCTGATAATTGACAGAAACTCCTGAATTCATTATAGGTAATTGGGTCACTTTGCCATTTTAGCAATTTGCTTGAGTGTATCCTATACATATTTTATTTGTTGTTCCAAATGAACCAGATAGATTTCTTTTGTTTTAGGCAATGGATTATGATCATGTTATTGATAAGTAGTTGATTAATCATAGAACCTTTGTGGGGGAAAAAAATATTGATTTGTAATTAGAATTTTCATGATCACGATTCAAGGGAATGGAAACCAAAACCAGAATGTATTTGAAGTATTTTGAAATTTTCCTTGAATGTTTAAGGTGAACATTAATGTTAACTGAAGTATTCATGTATTATATAGTAATTGTAGAGATACAGTATTAGGTACTGTAGCTTCTCCTGAAAATGTAAGGTGGTCTTAAACAGTTGTCTTTTTAGGAGATATACTGTAATCTAAAGTTACTTTTTCACTGTTATAGGTTAGGTTATCAAAGTGCCATTTCACATGTCACAAAATCACAATGGACCTTTTGTGTACCTATTATGACATAATTAAAATGTATAATGGAGAGATCTTGCAGAGTGATATGATGCAAATATTTAATGTATTTTTACATTTTTATAAAATAATGTATCACTAACAGATACTAGCACTAACAGATACTAGCACAACTATGCTTTAAACATCCAGTAGGGGAAAAACTCTGTTGGCTGCAGTCCATTAAAACACTTTTTCCTAAATTGCTCAACAAGCTTGTCTTTTATCCCCACATCTCAACATTAATTATTCACATTGTAAATCTGAATAAGCAGCAGGAAAGTGTGATTCTATTGTTAGCCTTGCCAGTGAGATGTATCTTGACTGCAGTGATAGAATTTAATCTGAGTCACACTGAATTCTTGATTTTACCGTGTTTTCATTTTGCACAGCATCAGCCTGTCCTTAGTAGTTATGAAAATAAATTGTTTTTGTGCATTTTAGAGATTGTCATGGCCACCACAAATGTATGAAAAGGAGAATGGCAAATTATTAAGTCTGAGCAGTATCTCATTTCCAGACAATTGACAGGCATTAAGCTATGTTTCATAGCAACAACATAAATTGTTACATTGATGATGGTACAGTATGTTCTGATGTAATGCTTGGTGTGACCAAACATCATCAGCATGTACAGAAACACTAAAGATACAGTATTCACCCATTCATACAGTATTATCAACACAATTTTAACTGACATACCTGTCTGAATATACTGTAGTATAAATGGTGCTAGACATGTAGAAAGAGCTTACTGTATATTCTCCTTTTTCATTCTTCATTGCCCCCGAATATGAAATCCTTAAAGCATGACAACACAAGCAAAGGTGACATGACAAAACATGCAATGGTGATGGGTGCATGCATAAAAGACAAACTGCCTGATTTTAATCACACTGCAAAGATTCCATGCCTCAGTGAAAGTGAGAATGAATGCACAGTGGGAATGTTACTGGCAGGAATGAGGCAACATAGACTTGCATTGGCATTCAGGTTTTATACATAAACTATTACAGCATACCAGCAGGTTTCCTAACTTTCATGGAGCCCCAGTGATTGAAACACAGCCAGATAATCGGATTCTAAGCTTACACATGAAGGATTGCTCTAGCCTGCAATAACCATGTATGCTAACACAATTAACCTTTTGACAAGATCAGGTACCCTTAAAAAGTAACAAAATTACTCAATTTCACTGGGTGGCTCAGCTGTCAGTATTTGCATCAATATTAACATCAACCTTCTGAACATATGCAACAATACAACATAAGAGCTTGCTTATCCAAAATCTGTGGAAATATGAAGGAACATGAGAAATCATTAATACACAAATATTTTGTGTTTGTGAACTGTAAAATCACTACAGCTTATCAAATCAAGTAGGACGTTTTTTTAACCCTTATTGGGAAGTCCAGGGGTCATTTATGTGAATGGTCTGTTTGTCTGACTTGACATCCCAAGACAGAAAAATTCTTTCACAGGATCCCAGGGATCAGCATGAGTATATCATTCGTGTGTTATCACATGTGGAGGCTTTTGACATTGCCTGCCTTCAGAATGAATAGCTTAGAACTGATGCTAGAAAGACAAACGCTCCTTTATTTCATTTTAATAGGAAGATGTGTGTCTATGACTCATTGTGACTAGGAGCTCTAGGTGTGAAAAAAGTCTCGACCTACTGTACGTGGGTAAATAAATGTTAGGTCACAATATCTGCATTATACTATACAGAACTGTCCTGCATTTCAGATTAATAGAAAATGGAATTCCTGAAAATGGAATTTAATTCAGCTGTGTATGTTAATGCTAATTTTTAAAGTTTTATCATATATTTACAAATGTGTTTATTTCGTAGCTGCAGTTTTATACATTTATGGGTGAAACCTCTTTTGGATATTAAAGATATGATAGACTAATATAGCAAAAAGCTGAAATCAGATGCTGTTTTTCTGTTTTGTAATGTAAAACATATTCAGTTAAATTAACTCATTTCTAATACATAAGCTCTTTAGATGAATAATGCATATTTTCCTTGGAGACTGCTTGCCCTCATGCTTACTTTTGTTATCCAGGGAATCAGTGATCTAATCAGGTTCTCAGATTTGCTTTTGAGTTTTCTTTGTAAGTCTTTCCAAAAATTCATGAAGTTTGTTAGATTTTTTTTCATTATCGATATTTGTACTGTATGTTTTATAAATGTAGCTAGTTGTAAAATGTTTAGTTGTGATCTTAAACTTTTGAATTGTATATTTAAAAAAATACATCAATGGGGATTTAAAAAATATTTTACTATGTGTTTCATTGGCACTGTAGTTTTCAAGTTTCCATAAATCCATTGCGACACTTTATGTACAAAGATATACTAGGATTATAAGAAACTTTTCACAGGACAAAGGGCTAGTGATCATGCACAATCTGTTGGAATAAACCACAAAATGCATTTTTGGTATGGTTTAAGGTTGTGCTTGATTCTACTGTTTTGTCTACTGTTTTGTTTAAGGACGTGTGTTAAGATGTTTTTTTTTCTTTATGGTTAACATCCTTTACCTGGTTAAAGGATGTTTAACCATAAAAAGTGGTACACTAGCAGAGCAAAAGCTTTAGCATTTTAACAAACATACATACAGTACTCCCTTTCTTAGCATATGAAACAGTAATTTCAACACCTGCCTCATCTGAGCTGTCAGATCTGTACATGATCTATACAGGTGGATGTTAACCTGCATGGCTTTTGCCTGCCACACCTCCCACAGTGCCTGGAGAGCAGTGCTAGAGGCTAGTATTGAGGGTGCTGGTCACCTCCATCCCATACCATCGATGTGGGTTGATGGAGCAAGGCAAGATGTTGTTGGTCACCCTAATCAGAAAGCTGAGATGTGCATATGGAACTTCCACATGTCCCTCCAGCTGATTTTCCTCTTCGCCACACTCTCCCACTTAGTCCAGCTTCCCTGTTGTCCTTGTGCTTGCACCCTCCATCTCTCCTTTTCTATCTTTGTCAACCCCATGACCACTATCTCTTTTGGTTCCTTCTTGTTGGCTTTGGACCATAGGTGAAGTGGCTGTACCCATCCTTGTCCTGCTCAACCGGTTTAGGTTAAGGCAACCACCTCCAGGTGTTGAGCCTGTTCACTGCCTGCACTTCATCCTGTGCCCTCCAACTTCTTTCAGTACGCACTTTTGTATTGACACCTCTAATTGTCATGTCACTAGCCACTAGCCATGTCACTATTGCCTAGCCACTTTCAGTGTTGGCTTTTATGTCCATCTTTTTGACTGTTGTTGAGGTGATCTCACACATCTTTGGTAGCCACGTTATCCTTTGGTGCATTGTGAATTGGTAGCACCATACCTTGTACTTTCTGGGTAATTGGCTCTGATCGCCATGTGAAAGCTGCTGAAGAACGGTCTTAACTCATACCTCAAAACCAACAAGAAACCAATTGCTCACAACAGACAACTACCAAAATTGCAATTTATTTAATCTGGAAAGAAACTGTTAACTACAGTTATGTGAATAAAATGTAAATGACCTTCTAGGAGAAGAGGTGCCATCCATATCTTGCAGCAATCGCATAAAAATTACTACTACTGTACTACAATCTGTGCATGAAGTGACCACATTCAAGTCACAAAATAGCACTGACACAGCCCAACACATGAGGAATTCTACAGAATATGTTCTGTGAAAGCTGAGTTTATAGATAATTAAAAAAAACATTTTCAATACAGACAGATAAGGGAAAGGAAAAAAGAAGGATCAAGTCATTCAAAAGATACAGTACTTAGGATTGTTATGGGTTTAAAATAATAATTAAACAGCTGTTGTGCTAGAATTTCCACTTGTGGGCTGAATGCCCTCAAGCAAAAGGGCTTAACTGAATGCATATTGAATAATTTATCCTGAATAATCAAGATAATTATCTTACCCATCAACTGTGTTCTTACGAAGCATTTACATAAAAATACTACTAATTTTAATGAGGTTCTAAAGCACACAAATAATGAGACTATAATTATGAACCTTGTTGGCTAATATTTGTATAAGGTGAGGAATAAGGATTTGATCAGGATGTAATCAATTTCTGTAATTCCAAACAAAAAAGACATTTCTGGTTTCTGTTGAGAGACCTTGGTTGAAACAACCTAAAATTAAAAGATGGAAAGTAGTACATATTGAAAAGTTGGAATGTAAAAATAAAATGCATGCTTTTGCCCTGATTATGTTTGCTAGGTTTTTATTTTAAAATATTTATAAAAACATAGAAGCGTGTTTAATTACAGAGAATGAAATGGAAATATGGTATTTATAAAACTGAAACTAGAACCTGTAAAGTCCTTAAAGGAGGGTGAACACTATTTTGGATCAAATATTCAACCTAAGGAAAGCTTTGGTTTCATAATGTATGACACACTGAAGATTTTGTTTTTGTTTTTAATACTATAGCTTTTCTAACAACATGTTAAAAAAAGAATTGCTGCAAAACACCAATCAGTTCACCTTATTTGTTAGTTTAGTAGTGGAGTGAATTTAAAATTGCACCTAGTTGTTTTGTGAAGGAGTCCTGATTTTAGCTTTAGATTTTACAACCTGCTCCTGATTCACAGAATGCTGTAAGTAAAGAAGACAATCCTTCTTAAACAGAATCTCTTTTAGTTTTCAGTTGCGATCCTGTGTCCTTGCGTTATTATTGAATGTGAATTCCTTTTTAGGCTATAATATATTACAGGTATGCTAAGTAAAAATAAATACAGTATTTACTAAGACCAAAATGAGGTCTTGCTAGTGATTTGTAAAGCTTGAGCATGACTGTTTTATCACATTTTTAGCCAAATGTTGCTTTTTTGCTTCCCTGCATTCTCATGAAGAGGACATAGAAGAATCTAAATACAAAATCTTTCTTGCATAACTTCCTACAACTCAGAATGGCCCATGTGTCATGCCTATTGATGCTAAGTTTAATTAGCCAGCATCTGACTGATACATTGTTTTGTCATTTTGTAACACAACTGTTTGTGTTTGCCACTCCCCTTATTTTTCAGTCATCTGCAAATTGAATCATCTTATTAACTACATGTATATATGAATTCTAAGCACTGATATACCATAAAACAACTACAGCATTAGGTCTAAAAGATAATCTCTTCAGTGTACCACTCCCTAATTAGAGCTTATGTTACTTAAGATGATTCCCTGTTTCTTTCTTTTTATTAGTTGGTGTTACATGTGCAATTCTCCAGTGTGTGGGTGTGCTGTAGCTCCCATTCTTAGTTATATGAAAAGTAGCTAATGAAGTTCGGTAGCATGGGAGAAGTTATTGATGTCTTCTATTATACAAAATGTGGAAATATTTATTTGGCATGTTTACTATTTATCTTCTTCTATTATTATTTTTTTCTGATCTTGTAAACTATTTACTTGCACTCAGATATTTGCTTACAGCTATTTTACTGTTGTAGTGCTTAGAAATGATTTGATGTATTGTTTGCCTCTGTTACAGTATTTTTTTTGTCACTCAACACAATTCTAATACCCTTTTCCAGCTGCTTCTGCAGCTAAGTATATATTTTGTTATATATGTTATGTACCTTTTTTTTTAGTCTCTGCAGCTCTTACTTCTAATTTTTTTCTAAATTTCACCATTTAGGCCATGTTTTTCCTAGATGAGGACTTTTTTCTTGAATGGATGCAGATGCAGTTGTTTTAATTCTTTAAATAAGTGGCCCTTATTATTGAATTTCAATCCATCTTTGTTCCAGCTTTAGAGTTTGTAAAGATACATCAAATGTTACCAAGGTATGTATATAAATTCCCAGTGATTCTTTCACATCTGTTCTTTTTATTATGTTCCGATTGTTTAAAAAGACCGGGGTCAATAAGAACATCTCCTCTAGCAGGTGCCTTTATAAGCTTGGCTAAGAAATAATCACTAGCCATTTCAGTCATACCCATATCAGGTTCTGTATTACGTTTCACAATATCCAAATTCATGAGTGGAAAATTGATGTCTCACAGTAATACTGTATCATTTTTTCTACATAGTTTACTATTCTTATCATACATACTGTATAGTACACATATTGTTAAGTCCCTAGAATATAATATATAGCCCCACATCACTACCCTTTCTGTCCTGCTTGTCTTTCCAATAAAATTTTCTCCAAATCCAAAAAGTTATTTCTGTAATGTTACGTGAACCTGTTACATGTGTTCCCAATGGCCTCAAGGTCTTGCATGTTATTCCTTATGCTTCTTGTATTGAGTTACAAATATGTAAAATTCAATGTGTTTTTATTTTAAGGTTTTTCTTGTATTGCTTTCTTAATCTCAGCTTTACTAGCCTGTTATAAGCTCACTGTCCCCAGCACTCCCTAGTTGAAACACTCATCAATTACTCCAACAGCAAGCAGTTTCCCAATACATTGGTGCTCCTCTATTTTAAGTGTAACCCATTCTGCTACAATTGATTTCAGAAGGTTCCCCAACGTCCCTTAAACCTAAATCCTTCTTCCTTTCATCTTGTCTGCAATCCTTTAGCCACCTGTTAAATCTCTATATTTTGCGTCGCCTCCCTGAGTTTGCATATGGCACCAGTAGAATCCTTGAGAAAATTGCTGTGGATGTTCTGTTCTTATGTTTACAAACTAAAATTTTATATATACTTTTCTTATGTTATTTGATCATTGATCATGACATTCTCTCTGGGTCTGGCCTGGGGCTTAATCACATACACAGAGAATCTGCAACTTGGGCACCAACCAGGCAACAAACCTTTTTATTACCACCTATCACTCATGTGCGTTACACTGTATACTGTACTTGAGTCATCCTCTACAGTATTACTAACTCTGTGTAACTGGGGGGACCAGGCTCCTGGGTGCCCTGGAGCCATAAATCCTCCTATTTACCTCTGTATGGTGCCCAGATCTGACTATAGTAAGGCTTGTAAGTGACTGGATACAGCAAGCTACAGGGATTCTCCAAGCAAAGATAATGAATCATATTTTGTGGAACAGCAACATAATATCCAAATAATTTACTGACTCAATGCATTGTTGATAAGCCTATTTGTTCAATGTTTCTATGACTGTATACAGTACATTGAACATCTCACTTCAGCTGCCATTTGTATAACATACAGTATATTACCTGTGACAGAAATATTTTTAGAGGTCTTGGAGAGACATCTAATCAGTCTATGGTGCATATGGCAGTCACCACGCTGTAATTAATATAAAAATAAATTATACTTCACCAAACATTTACCACAAACAAAGCTGTCTAGTGATAGCTCAGTTATTATTTGGGGTTACTGCATAACAGACCTGGAAATCTGAGTGATGGTCAATAAGATTTAATTTTAGATTTGTCAGAGGAATGCATATCATTTTAAGATCACTCCAGCAGAAGACTTAGGTAATCAATTAATCATTTTTTCCCTTGGCTTGTTTATCCTCTGTATTTACGTGGCTGCAGATCCTTCCTTCTTTCACGACATTGTCTTCTCGATTTGGATCTGACCCTTGCTTTGCCCTGACCACACCTCTTGGATTTCTTCTCTGTGCTTTGGACTGTCTTTGTATCTCATCCACCTGCTTAGACCTCCACCTGCTCGACTATGATCCCAAACTGTGCTCCCTGCCTGACATGCCACCACATCGTCTGTGAGCTTAATCAGCTCTCCTGTCAGCGTGCAGCCTGTAGCTCGCCTCTGAGTGAGCTCACTGCTCGCTCAACTTGGTCCTTGTGTATGCATAGCATTGCTACGCTCTCCCCTGACTGTGTGCTTTAATGGACTCTCCTAACCTAGTGTGCTGCTGCACAGTTTCCCAGGCCATTTCTTGCAGCTTGTTCCACTGAGCAGCAGGATATTACAATCTAAGCATTAGACTGCTTTCCTGTTTTTTACAAGTTCAACACTACTCCTGACTGGAGTACATTTTTATACATTGTTACAGAAATTTGCCCTTTCATTTTCATAAAATATGTATATCAAATTGTTTTTAAAACATCATATGGTCTCTTTTGCTGATGCATATATACACTATATATAACTGAGTGTGTTGAAAACCTTTTTTATTGCCAAATAATGAAATGTGTTTATCCTTAATTGATGAAACAGCTGAGAATGTTATACCTTGTGTCTTTTGTAATCAATTATTTTGGAATAATACAACATCCCAATAATGATTTAAGGTTCAGAATTTTTGTATTTCATAATCTTTAGAATACATTAATACACTCCTATAACTAATAGAATCAAAAGAGTAAAATGTTTCTGTGTATTTTTGTTTTTGATTTTATTGAGGCAGGTGCTCATGAAGAATTGCATTAACACTTGACTTGAATCACCAATTGTTTTTGGGGGAGGAGAGAGGGGATGAAAATGCAGAATTCACACTGTTTATGGTAATGTCTTCATGGGATATAATCAATAGGCTATCCAGCTGTACCCTTGATGTCTGTTCCCCAGCCTCGGTTGGACGAGCGCTGTGAGTGAGATGTTAGTGATAGATACCCAGGGGAACATGTGGCATCCTTAACACTGTCCCAACAGACCCTGATTTTACTCTGCACAGGGGTCAAACAATTTATTCAGTCATAAACTGCAATAAATTACCGAAGTGAATTTTACTGAATAATCTATAATGATATTAGTGAGACTCGCAGGCAGTAAATACCAAAGGTTAGATCATTAAGCATGGATGCATGGCAGCTCCTCACGTATTGTTGTTTTCTTGCTTGCAGATAAAATAAACACTAGCATATTTTCACCCCTGGTAGTCAAAATGCTCTTGAAGGCGGCTGAGAAGAATATAATTCTCAGAAGGCATATTTAGTTTGAGTGGAGGTGGAGTAAGACAACATGGCAGATATTGAAGGTTGAAATGGAAAATGAAAGGTTATTCACGCAGGTTTTTCTTAAAGACCTTATAGTGTTTTTGAAAATATGTTGAGAAAACTCTTTACAATTTCCCTGTCTGTAGTATGTTACATGTGTATGTATGTTTTATAATAGATTGTTAATCTCAATATAGTTTGAGAATAAGGATTAAAGACAAAAAATAAGAGGTCATAGCAAAAGTATTAAATACTGTAAGTACTTAATTGAAAGAAAAACATTTCACTTTTTGACTGTTTTAGTATGGTGCTTTCATGCAATGTACTACCAAAATTGTCTTTAAAAAACATTTTTTGATAAAACCTCTGCTTTTCAATTGTGAATTCTCCAACTCCCCACAATTGTGAGATATTAAATCTACTTTCTGGTTTCAATGTAGAAAAGATCTCATCGCACAGATATTTGAGTAAAGAGTCAGTATAAGTTACATATGTAAAAAATAAAACAACATCAACAAAGTTTATTTACTTTGCCTATTTCAATATTATTGTTTACAAAGCTGGGGAAGTAGAAATAATGTATATAGCTGTTATTTTGAACTTATCACCTTGCATGAATTGCACATGTAAATCTGTTTCAGAAGTAACCCCCAGAAATACTGAAAAGTGCCCTCAAGTTAAGGTCAGGATATAACTACTGTAGCTTATGAATTTGTTTACTATTTGAATGGTGATTTGTGTCAGGAAGCCATTATCAAAACTACCAAAACTGATCTCATTAAAAAGGAGATGGTTCCCAGATTGTATAAAATGTCTTGATCTTGGTGATAACTTCCCTGTGTTTTTATATGCAGTTTGTAATGAAGAATAGACAAAGAAATGTCATGAGAACCTATTGACATACAGTATGTGACACTTTCCAAATAGTAGGTTTAACTGTACTGAAAAAAACAAACACATAATGCTTACTTCTTTTAAGTTATTAACTGAATTAACTTAATTTAGCTGTTTACTTTAGCTTACAGTTTTCAGCGGAATGTTCAGAGTGGGTTTAAATTAAATTAATACAGAGTTGCTTGGAAAAGCTTAATATTTTCTATTAATGAAATATCATATATTGTGTCCTTAAGAGACATGAATGATAGAAAATTAAATAAACTAAAGGTAACACTATCTGTCACTTTAGCCAGTGATAAAGTACAAGGTTGGGAAAATGTTTATCTACAATCTATTGAATCAAAAAATATATCAACAAGTATATGAATTTGTATGCAGACCCTTTGGCAATTTTGGCAGTATTAGGAAGGAATCAGTTTAAAGATGCTGTATGGCTAGATATTACACTCAACATTGTATGTGGATCATGGAGGATTCTAAGGAATGGTTTATGGCTTTGGCTTACTGAGCTTTCAAATTGTGTTAGTTGGGTTTTGAAATCCTGTGTTTCAGTCAGCCAAATCTTAGACAAACAGTATAAATTGCATTTTGCTTTCATCTGAGTTCATCTGGCTTAAAATATAACCATAAATAAACATCATGTGAACAAAAGTGTGTAAAAATGCAGAATGCCATTTCAGATAAAAGCACAGGGTTTCTTCAGGTCTTCATGTCTCACTTTCTCTTAATCTTTTCTATAGCATGTGACGCCTACTGCCTGCTCTAAAACTATATTTGAGTATCAACACAAATAAATGTCACAAGGTCCAGTTTCAAACACAGAGATTAAATGTTATTACTACACAGATGTAAGTGTGGAGATTTCCTTTTTGTAGATTGTAATTTTCAGTTAAAATTAAAATATTCAGTATTTTATCTTAGTAGATGGTTAATCAAACAGAGTTTTATTGTCTACAGTGGCTGAATGGTGTACTGCTTTATGACAATGTGGCTGGAATGAAAAGACAGGAAAGGCAGAAAAACAATTTGCCTCTTATTTCTGATTATGAATCATTCCTACTACCTCTGGAAAGAAAGAGGTAGTACTGTAGGGGGTCATGTCAATAAACAAAGGTAATTTGACATGTTCCTCTTCACATGACTTTTAAAGACTAAAGATTTCCTCTACAGAGAAGATAGAAAAAGTAGCAATTAAGAAAATATATTCTAGATAGGACACCTTGGCATCTTCCACAGACTGAATTAATTTCAAGAAAGATAACTTTTTGGGTTTTGTTGAAGTGAGATGTAGATAAGTAAAATACTACATATTCCACACATATGCTATACTTTGGATATATGTATAGTGTATACTGTACAGTACATACTTTTGTTTTCTCTGTGTTTAATTGCCATAATAAAAAAGGGATTCTGACTACACACTGTGAATATGAGTAAACCTGAATTATTTAAACTACAAGGGAAGTAGTTGTGTTATAGGGAAAGTTTAGAATGACAGCATAAATTGTTTCCCAGAGTGCATTCTGTTTTCCATTATGGTTGTGCATGCTTAGTCAGTTTCCCCTGAGGAAATGTGGAACATTATTGTACCAGAATCATTGTGTCATAGCATGTCATCATAAAGGTACAGTACGGTAAAACTCAGAGATGTTGTTCAAGGATATGAGCATTGTAAAGACAGAATATAGTGCAGATACAGTATTTACTTGATTATCTCTCCAAAGAATATTTTAACACAGAAATAAAATAGAATGTTTCTGTAACAATTGAACTAGATTGACAGATAAATAGATCAACAAGTTCTTAAGGTGGAAAATGAAAAATGCCTTTTGATAGTTCTGACAAATTGTGACTGGTGCATTTGTTGTATTTTCCCTATTTTCGTACTGGTACACATAAATATGTAAGGTATTACTTGAGTACTGTGGTATACATTAATGACATTAATATTACATATTAATCACTGCTGAGGGTTGGATTAAAACCAACACTTCTTCAATTAAACTGCAACAGAAGGTCTTTGTCATTTTGACACTTGTGGCCCCACCAGTGGGTCTTCTGACTAGGCTTGGCCTTTTTAGAGCCACTGCAATTTCAGCCTGCAGTAGATTTTAGCCATGAATTGGCTTTAATTTGCAAGAAGTGGCCACAACCCCTAGGGATATATTCCAATTACTGCTCCAATTAGGCGCAGTAAGACTGTGTACACAATCCAGCCTCTGCTTTTGAAAACCAAAACAGAAACAGAGATTACAGTATTGATCCATTTCCCCAGCTACCAATGTAAGAAGTCTCATTACCAAATAACATGTGTCGTTCAAATAGTGTCTCATTACATATTGTTTACTTGCTGAATACTTATTGAATAATTTTCATTTCTACACATTGTTCATGGTCTTATCTTAATTTCTTAGTCAAACTAAGATGAAGCTAATGCTGTTCTCTTGCATGGAGATAGATCATTTTACACAGAATGATCATCACAATCACATTAACTTTTAATAATAACAAATAGATAATTTTGCTTGCAAAAGTATTTGGACCTTTGCACAGTTTTAACATTTTCTTGCTTTAAAGATAGTCATAACACTTAGAGTACTGTAGGAATTAATATTTGTGCAGCATACAACTACTCCACACATCCACATCTAAAAAGAAAGAAGTAAATAGATAATTAATATGAAAGAAAAACGTAGAAGTCATGATTGCACAAGTATTCAAATCATTTACTGTGGCAATCCTATTTTAATTTAGGTTTCCACAATTACCACACAGTTAGCTGAATGGTTTCTGTGTGCAACAGTAGTGATTCACATAATTTTAGAATAAATGTACCTATCCCTTTAATGTCTATCAATCACATAGTGAATTTCAAGCAACAATTTCACCATGTAGAATTTCAAAACAATTCAAGGATAAAATGATATAAATGCACACATCAGTAGAAAGATACAAAAACATCTCGAAGACTTTAAATACCTCTTTGAGTATGGTGAAGCTGATCATTAAAGAGTGGAAGGTACCTAGGCACTACCTAGGTCAGGTTGTCCCTCCAAACTGAGCAGCAGGGCAAGGAGGAAACTTGTTATTTTGTAACCATATGGGCAACAGTGACTTAAAAGAGTTAATAATAATAAATGTTTTTCATAGTGCCTTTAAAAGTAGCTCCTTAAAGTGCTTATTAGTAAGAAAAAAAAAAAACAATGATAGGACATAACAGAGTTAGCACAATTAAAAACAAGTGTTAGGAATGCTGTAGAAGATGTAAAAGGGCAGACACAGACATCAATTAAGAAGGTTTTGAGTCTGGATTTGAAAGAGAATTTGAATCTAGATTGAAAGAAACAGAATTCCAGAGCTTTGGGGTATAGCAAGAGAAGAACCTGTTACCCATAGTATGTATTCATGCTTGGGGGACAGATGAGCAAAGGCTGTAATATGCGGAGTAGGAAGATGATTAATCAGGCAGGTACTGGGGTGCTAAGTCATGTAGAGCCTTATACAGTAGGCGAGTATAAAGATTTTGAAGTTTCCACAAAACCTGATAGGAAGCCAGTACAATGACTCCAAGACAGGAGTTATGTGATTGCTTGCACACAACCTGGTCAGGATTCTACAGATACTGTAACAGTAAGTTTGCTCAGCGTGGATTTAGATACCCCAGCAAGTAGGGCATTGCAGTTATCAAATTAAAAAAAGATGAAAGTGTTGACCAGCTTTTCAGTTATAGTCATAGACAACATAGAACATAGTCTGACCCCCAAGAGAGACAAAGTGTTGGTGATTACTAAGGTAAGAGTTGAACTTCTTAAGAGGAATGTCAGAAGAAACACAATCTCAAGACAAGAAAGTAAGATATAATAGTTAACAATTTAAAAAGCAGTACCTAGGTCTAAGAGAATAAGGATAGATAGATTACTTAAGTAATCAACATATCTCTCTTTAGTTTGTGCTGACAATTATATTATTTTCCCCTTAGAAGTCTTCAGTATGAGCACTCTTTCAGAAATATTTTGTTTAAAAAAAGTGCATGCATCATTTTGTAATCTCAAATATTGTGTCACCATAGGACGATTCTTATAAAACACTGTGTCACTGTGTCTACAGTATTAGCCTATCACTAATACAGTGCATAAACATACTTTTCATCATACCAAAATTAATTATTTTACTTGCCAATGAATTGAATTTAACACAGTCTTAGTTTTCTGTGCTAGGTATACAATACATTTGGATAACTGTTACTGCATATACTATAGCAGCTTTTAGAGATCCTAAAGAGCTTTGTAGTAAAGTCCCGTCTTAACCAATAAAGTTTTAAAAGGCTAGTCCATCTGTGGTGAAATGTAAAGGCATTTTTCACCAAAAAACCATATTCTTGACCATAATAACATTTTAAAGAATCTGAGGCACAGGATGTAATACAGGAAACACTAAGAAAGATAAAAAGAGTTAACACAGGCAAGCTTTTATGACATTCTTGTGGAACTGGTCATGACACTGGTGATAACATGCCTAATCTTGCATAACCTACTATAACATTACATTACATTCATACAATGGCCTGAAAATGGCCAGTATTTATACAATCCCATAAAAAATCCGTACAAAATCAATTGAACACTATGACAGAAACTTAATACATACTGTGACTCCATTTTATGCTGGAGATTTGACTTTTTTTGTTTTTTTTTTAAGACTTCAAACACATTAAATACCAATAGTTTCTCAGGTATTGTAAGAACTACTGGTCAGATTTTAAACATCTTTAAAATGTTTCTGATTTATTCTCTTAGCCATATTGAAATCAATGCTAAACTTTGGCATACAGTATGTACAGTATATTAATTTCAGTGTCACCATTATATATAGTTCTTAGGTTTTAAGTTGAGATAAGATAAGACTTTATTGATCCCGAAGGGAAATTGATGTGTTACAGCAGTCCAGCCCAAGACAAGCAAAAACAGACATCAGATTAGACAAAAAATTATACAAAATAAATATAAAATAAATAAATAGAAATAAATACATAGGTGTGTGCAAAATATGATGATCATAGTCAATGTAAAAACAATAGAATATGTGCAAAATGTGCATAGGTTTATACAGATTGATTGTCCAAAAAGTATAATGGAGCAACATGCTGTCCATAGACGAGCAACTGAAGGGCTAACAGTCCTAGCCTAGGGCAGCGTTATACACCCTGACAGCCTGACAGACAGGAGGAAAGACCTGCAGAAACGTTCACTTGAACACCGTAGCTGGAGCAGTCTGTTGCTAAAAGTGCTCCGCTGCTGAGTAACAGTCCCATGTAGCGAATGTGAGGTGTTGTTCATGATGGCTGTGAGCTTGGTCAGCATTCTCCTCTCAGCCATTACCTCCAGGGGGTCAAGGCTCAACCCCAACACAGAGCCAGCCTTCTCGATGAGTTTATTGAGCCTATTTGCATCTCTTGTCATGATGCTGCTGCCCCAGCACACAACAGTGTAGAAGTTGGCCGCTGCCACCACTGATTCATTAAAAATGTGTAGCAGTGTTCCACACACACCAAAGGACCTAAGCCTCCTAAGTAAATAGAGTCGGCTCTGACCTTTCTTGTACAGGGCGTCAGTGTTACCAGACCACTCCATCTTATCATCCAGGTGTACCCCTAAGTACTTGTAGGACTGCACCCCCTCTATGTCCTCACCCTGGATGGAAACAGGGTTCAGAGGGACTTCTTCCTTTGAAAGTCCGTGACCATTTCTTTGGTCTTGCTGGTGTTTAGCTGAAGATGGTTAAGATGACACCACTTCACAAAGTTGGTAATCAAGCTCCTATATTCTTCCTACTTCCCCTCTCTAATACACCCCACAATTGCAGAGTCATCCGAAAACTTATGCAGATGACATGCCTCAGAGTTGTACCTGAAGTCAGAGGTGTAAAAAGTGAACAGGAATGGAGCAAGGACAGTCCCCTGTGGAGCCCCAGTACTGCTAACAACCTGTTCGGACTCACAGCTCTGTAGCCGTACATACTGTGGCCTACAGGTCAGATAGTCTATAATCCAGGACACCAGAGGAGTGTCCACCTGCGCCGCCCTTAGCTTATCTCTCAGTAAAGGTGGATGGATGGTGTTAAAGGCACTGGAGAAGTCAAAGAACATAACTTTCACAATGCTCCCCATCTTCTCCAGGTGAGAGTTAACTCTGTGTAGCAGATAGATGACTGCATCCTCCACTCCCAAGTGTGACCAGTAGGCGAACTGCAGAGGGTCCAGTGCTGTACTCACCAGGGTTCTGAGGTGATCCAGTACAAGCCTTTCCAGAGTTTTCATTAGGTGTGATGTCAGTGTCACTGGTCTGTAGTCATTCAAGACTTTGGGGTGCCCCTTTTTGGGTACTGGCACCAGGCAAGACCCTTTCTAAACTCAGGCTCAGGTTGAAGATGTACTGCAGCACTGAACCCAGTTGGTCTGCACAGATCTTTAGCACCCTGGAGCTGACACCATCAGGACCCGCTGCCTTCCCTGCATGGAGTCTCCTTAACTCCTTTTTGACCTGGTCAGCTGTGATGGATAGGCCTAGGTGGACAGGGGAAGATGGAGTAGGAGGAGTAGGAGGGATCTTATGATGGGGTGACTGAGGACATGAAGAGGGTGTCTGAAGTGAAGGCCTGTGAGGTGATTGGTCAGTGGACCCTGTATGGAATCTGTTAAAGAAAAGATTCAGCTCATTTGCCCTCTCCAGGCCTCCCTCACTCTGTTGGCCACTGGACAACTTGTATCCGGAGATCTTCCTCATGCCATTCCACACTTCTTTCACATTGCTCTCCCTCAGCCTGTGCTCTATTTTCCTCCCATAAGCCACCTTGCTCTCCCTCACTCTCACCTTCAGCTCTTTCTGCACTCGCCTTAGCTCCTCCTTGTCACCTGCCCGAAAAGCCCTCTTTTTCCTATTTAGGACGGCCTTCAGATCACTGGTGACCCAGGGTTTATTATTGGAGAAGCAGCGCACTTTCCTGATGGGCACTGCACTCTCAACACAGAAGTTTATGTAGTCAGTGATGCAGTGGGTAAGACCATCAATGTCATCTCCATAAGGCTCACAGAGTATCTCCTAGTCCGTTGTTTCAAAAAAGTCCATCAGTGTGTCATTAGCTTTAGCTGGCCATCTCCTCACTGTCCTGGTGGTCACTGGATGCAGTATGATAAGAGGCTTGTACAGTGATAGGAGATGAACAAGGTTGTGGTCAGATCTGCCAAGGGGGGGGGGGGGGGGAGTGATGAGGAGCTGTAGGCATCCTTGACATTAGAATACAACAAGTCCAAAGTCTTATTATCTCTAGTAGGGCATTTAACTGACTAAAAGTAGGCAGAGTAGAGGAGAGCGAGACATGATTAAAATCGCCAGTTATCAAGAACATGGCTTGTGAGTGACGAGTCTGTAGTCCAGCTGTAACAGTGTGTATGACGTCACACGCTGAGGCTGCGTCGGCAGAGGGTGGGACATACACCAACACAACAATAACCTAACCTAACCAAATAACAATAACAATAAGTTGAAAGAATATACACTCATAACATGCTTTATATTCAGAATTAAAATGAGGCCAGATACTATACAATAAATCTCGTGTCACCCTTTCAAAAAGTTCTCATTAATTTTTATTTTGAAAAACTATGCATTTGTGAACCTATCACATTTTTCCTTCAGGGGGGCAGGTAGTACAGCAGTAAGTGTTGCTACCTTGGAATGCTGGGGCCTTGAGGTGTAGAGTTTGATTTGTGTGGAGTTTGAATGTTCTCCATGCTTCCGTGGGTTTTCTCCAGGTGTTCTGGTTTCCTCCCACAGTCCAAAAACATACTGGTATTTTAATTGTCTTCTAGGAAAATGGACCCTGGTGTGAGTGTGTTTGTCTGCCCTGTGATGGACTGGAATCCTGTCCAGGGTGTATCCTGTCTTGTGAAGGATGGAAGTTTGTTCTTCATACAGTATACAATACTTTCAGTACATTTCATTATTCTTTGTGAATATTCACAGGATAACTAATGTGGGATGTCATAGTTTCAGTGTGTAGTTCAAGGTTTTACAGCATTACAAAATGGGTCTCAGTATGAGTGTCTGGTTTCTCTATGGCTTGTAGTTAATTTATCAGAACAATTAAAAACTAAAGCTATTCTGGCCCATGATAGAGGACACATCTGTTTTAAACCTAATTTATGTGTTGCTATAAGAGCAGTGACAGAACTGATGACTGATCTTCTTTTATAAACTTAAATTAATGTTTGCTTCTTTTTTACATGTTGGTTCTATTGGAAAACAGGGGAAAAACTTGATGTATTATCTCTCTCCATAAGTGATTATTTGCCTTAATAATAAGCAGACTGATTTTAATATTTGCAACATATGTTGTGTTGTAAGGTGAGGCTTGTGGGTTTATTTTTAGGTTCCGTTCTGGCACAGTATTCTGTAGATTATACTGTATGTGATTATGATGCACTATGTACACTACCATTACTACAAGAGCTACAGTAAGCACAGTGCACTAGTGAAGACTTTTGTTTGTTTAGATGTGAATTGCATAAACCTATTCTGGAATAATATACATACTGTAATTATAAGAAAAATGTTTAAATGCATTATTGCATTAACTAAATACATTAATGTCTGTGATTTTGTGTGACATTTTGTAATTTTAAAATGCCTGGTATAGCCTATCATACAGTATATGCTAATACATACTAAGATGATTCTATCTTTGTTTTTCTAACTAAAAGTTAATGTTTTAAGCAACATTGAAAAGTGTAATAAATCATTTAAACATCAAAGTCACCTTTCTGCAATACTGTACGGTTGCAGTTTGCAATATTTTACGGTTTTTGAAAATTAAAATATGAAGATAACATTTACAGCACTGAAAGTGTAGATTTGATAAGCAAACATAGATAATGTTTGTTTTTAACTTTCTGCTTGACAATATTTACAGGATATTGCTGAAGATAAATTGAAATAATCTTAAAATTAGAGGTTACAAATCAAGTGTGAGCTTTGTTCTATTTGTTCTAGATTGCGGTGTTATTCTTAACTAGCCTTTGGCTTGCAGTGCTAACAAAAAGATAAGCTGATTTCCCCTCCTGTGCCTCTGTTCTGCCCAGCTGTAAAACAATGTGCAAGCAATTGGAAAACATTTTATCCTCCACAGGATTGGAGCACATGCAGCTCAGCAAAGAGTTGGCAATTAAAAGTGCCCCAGTGCTCTGCAACAACTCCCAGGTTATTCATCTAGATGAAATTGTTACCACCTGTAATCCACTCAAAATATCCCAATAAAACTACTCAGCAGATGGCAAATCTTAAGATCAAAAATTAAAAATATTACAAAAGGAAATGGAATTCAGGTGATTTCTACCTATAACAGTAATATGCAAGAAAATTTTGAATGAATATTCAAACTTGAGTTTTTGAGATTTTGAGGCTCTATTGAAACTTTAAACATGGATTGTTTTATTCCAAATCTTAGTGAAGATACCATTTTGCCCACTGAAAAATGTAATCTAATCACTATTTTTGCTTTGATTCACTGTTTTAGGAAATGGCATTTTAGAAGGAAGCTTTTTACTGTAGACCCAGGTGTAAGGGTCTGCGTTTATGTATCTGTGTGTGCCTTGCGATTGACTGGCATCCTGTCCAGGGTGCATCCTGCCTTGCACCCATTGCTTGCCAGATAAGGCTCCAGGACCCTATAATGGATAAAGTAGTTAAAACATGGATGGATGTCAATACTTTAAATTATAAAGCCCCATGAAGCCCCTGGACATGTGTTTTTTAACAAAACCTACAATATTTGTTCTTACTACTTGTCACCTCTTTTAAGGTGACTGGATAGCTGTGGCGGTCTAAGTGAGGGACCACTTCTATAGTGTGATGTCTAATCTGTGTGTAGTCCTACTGAGGAAGACAGCAATTAACCTTGCTTGTGAGAATAGTAGCTCTGGTGCCACTTCACTTTCTGACTGGAACCAGTTATACAACTGCACATACAGTATATATATATGTTTCATGTTAATTATTGCATATTTGTGTTCATACAGTGTAAAGCTAGTGACAAGCGTCACCCAAATTCCTCTTATTAGCTAAATAAAACTTGAATATCACTTGGTCGGAATAAACTGTATTCAAAAGTCAAGCATGAAAAGCTATTCTAAAATGTAAATGCTAGTTATTAAAAACCCCACTTAATGTAAGTATCTTACTTTTTTATTTTTGGTAAATTGGGAACATATATTTTGTGTGAAACGTTTTTCACAAAAAACTTTGCCTTTAATGCTTCAGAATTGTTTTGTGTCAATTTCGTGTGGTACCACCCGATGAAGATGTACATGACATATACAGTATCTTTTGAAACACATTTCCTTTTTCCTCACTATTATTGTCACTTTACAATATTTTAAAATCTCTTTGCCATGAACTCCCTACCTTCATCGGGGGTATTTAGTTGAGCTCTGGATGACAGTATGAATTCCCAAGAGTTACTGTGTATTGTGAGTATCCTTATGGATCTTCAAAGCATTTGAAGTGCTTGAGGTTTGTTGATACCTAAATCTGTTTAGATGTAATTAAATTAAAATTTCCTGTATTGTACGGTATTTACTGTTTTTGTGTCTCTGCAACTTTTCTCATCCATCTTTTTCATTGTCATCTCCTACCCTTAGGCCCAGTGATTCTGGTACTATACACTATGTCTGCTGGTTGGGTGTGGTGTATGTGCACTACTGTAGATAGCCAAGTCACTAGATTCTGTGCATTTGCAAGTAACTTTAGATATTTGCTGGATGATCCCAAAGTAGGTCAAGATTCTCAGAAAAGACGTGAAGCAAGATTTAGAAATTCTAGACATCTTCAACTTTTGCCAGTGTCTTTTCCTTTATAGAATTATTTGTCATTGCTTTTATTCGTTGCTGTAAAATGTGTTGCACTGAACAAATTAAGGAATGCAGACTTGAGTGTATGAAATGTGCTGTCCCATTAATCACACTGAGCTTCATTTTATTTTTGTGAAAACCGGATAAAAAACATGTCATTGCCAGATTACCTAATACGTTAACTTTGATCGCTATTAATCAATAGAGGTGGTGAAATACAGAATGACAGCATGAAGCTTTTCTTAGAGCACTTTAGATGTGACATGTTTTCATTAATTTTGAAGATCCATGAATATCTATTAAGAAATAACATAAACAATGCATTCTAGGATGGAGTTTGTAATAAATTTCCTGTATCGGTGTAATACATCTGTGTGCATGTCACTTGGCTTACAGAGCTTTGAATCATGTGTCTGTAAATACATCATGTCCATCTTGCTATTTATTTTACCGTATTATCATTATCATTAAGAAAGGATATTGAGCTGCAGCTCCTTAAGTGTTTCTGTAATATGCTCAGAACTGATCTTGAAGAGTATCAGGACTTTTTGTTTTAGGAAAGTACATGAACAGGCCGTTTGTGGATTAAATTGGATGGAAAACTAATTATATTTAAAAGCAGCTCCGATTTATGTCGTACTTTAAATTAGTAATGCTTTTTTATTCTTTTATCTAAAAAAATAATAAAAAGCTTGATTATTTTTCATTTAATGAAACATCATGTTTTGGAGCTCAATTCTTGTTTTCCTTTTTTTTGTGTTATTTCCAGAAACACATTGAAGCACAGTGACAAACTTGCACTCAATGCAGTACTGACCCCTTTTCAACATCAGTCATACCCATCATGTACAGTAGGTGAGAAAAGATTAAACTGGGGCTTTTCTTTGAGCTTTGGTTACTGCTACTTTATGTTTCCTAGAAGGCTGTGCTGTTAAAACAATCATAAATATTCAGGACAATTTTACTAGCCATAGTGGAGTGTAGATTAAAAGTCTAATGGCAGTAAACTGGTGGAGAATCAATGTTTTGCAGAAACTTTTATGACCTAGTGCTTAGCTCAGCAAGGGAGTCACCTGCACATCTGTTAGCCAGTCTTTCAGCGTTGGCAAACAGATGCACTTTCTGTTTGTTTTCCTGGCCCAGATGCAATCCTTTATGAGCATTTCCCTCTATTTACGGATTCCACCTTTTGAGGTTCAGCCTTTTCTTTTCTTTTGCCCTGGGTGCTCTTATTCTTGAGCCTCCTAGTGCTATATTGACTATCTCAGTAATTGCATCTTTGGTTGTTGGTAGGTAAACAAAGCAGGGAAAGCCACATTGAAAATTCAGCACAGCTAATTAGTTCTATGGGGAAGCCTGTTTTTTGCTCATTGATCTGGTGTGCAGTAGGTTCCCTCTCTTGTGAACTGAAATCCCAGGTGCACAGCAACACAGCCAGAGAACATCGATAGCACAGTCTCTCAACATCATACAGTAAGTTTTGCGAATACTGGCTTCTAACTTGCGACCACGATAATTGACTGTCACGTTCCTAGACACCAATTCCTATTGATTCATGAGAATGATAACCTCTGTTTAAGGCGGATCTGAAAACCAGTCTACACTTTGAACTGTTGAAAGTGTTATAGACTGAATCCACTCTATAATAAATGTGTTTAGAGTTTCTTGCTTGTTTCTGAAGGGGTTTTGTTACATGTAAACACTAAGCATCAATATGTTGTGGGGATTACATAAATCTAATATTATTTAGGCAGCTTTTAAGTTGCCATTTAAGCTTTTACATGGTTTTATTATTATTCTGTCCCTTGAAAATAATAGCTGAACTAGTCATAGTTTTTATTAGGAGACTTGTTTTTTTTAATGGAACCACTGAAATATTAGGAGAATTGTCTTCATCCACCTCTCACAAATTGGAGTAACATAATCTTAATCAACATGGCTACCTGCAACAGCCATCTTAAAAGCTATAAACCTATTGTCAAACCACCCACCTCTTATTCACACTGTGAGCTCACTGTGCCAAGGAGAGAGTGAGAATACTGATAGGAGGATAGACATAGGTTCTCATTGTCAATAACACTGCTAGCTCAAGCATACCAGAGCTCTCAGGGGGCTGTTGTGCATAAGATAAGACTAATATTAATGGCTTTTTGCTCACCCCATCTAAATGTCACTTAACATATTATTCTCCACTACCTGTTGAATCATTTAGGAGACTACAGTAAGACTAGTGAGTTAATTGAAATCACACTGTTTCCATATTTGGCTGTATTACTTAGCTGGGGCATGACATGGTCAAGCATTCAAAGAGTCAAGTATATATCAAAAACTATGAAGTGTAAATGAGATATCTTTGTGAATATCATGTTAAAATGGAATGTAGGGTTTGTAATTTTAATTATAAAATTAAATAATCTTACAATTACATTTGTAGCCAATTCACATAATTTGAGCATATCATAAGTGAAATAGGGGCACATTTCCAAAGTTTAATTTTTAAGTGAGAAAATATTTTTTTCTGTTTCTGTAATAGGCAGAAATACATAAGGACTCCAAGTCATTTTTAAAGATCTGCAATACATGTACTTCAGGTACGTGCATCAAATGTTGAGGTTGGTCATATCAAAATAATGTACTGTAGCACATTCTTTAGTATATCCTTCTTGTAGGGAAGTGAAATGGGATACTACCCTATTGACCCATCAGCTTAAATCGTTTTAACAAACTGTATGTATTAAGTCTGATCATAAAAATGGACAGAAGAACAGTAAACTTGCAATAATCCCACAGAACCATTTTCCAGTTATTTACAAGTTCCAGAAAAGAATGGGGAATAATCATGAAATGACATATCGACTTCTTGGCTGAGAACAGAAGTCTCTGTTTAAAAAAGCACAATGTGTTTGCATACCATATTGCTTGGCAAAAAAGCAGTAGCACAATTTTGTTTGCAGTAGGCATCAGTTAATTTCTTTGTGGTCTCCCCCCACTTTGTAATAATCACTTTTTAAATTGATATGAGACTGCTTGTAAAAGTACCTTTTACCCGAAGGGAGCACCTGAAAACTGTGTTCATTTTCCTAGTTTCCAACAAGGATGGATTGGAAGAATGATGCATCTTTCAGTGACAGCACTGGAAACAACAAGACCCAGGAGGCGTGTACTGTTCCTTAAGCCTAAATTCCTTGTTAGGTTCCTTACTCTATTTGACTCAAGCCCACAGAACCTCGACAGCTCTCGGCCATTGGTTAGGCAATGTTGGTCCTCAGGACATAGCGAATGACATTGGCCCAAAACCACAAAGTCTGGACTAAAGGGCTTAGCCTGTTTATCTGAATGCACATCTTCAGCAGTTATGCTGCTCTGGATCTGCCACTTATTTTTTATTTTATTTTAAAAACATTCAGTATGATTGATTGTGTGAAAGAGAGATACTTTGTTTTTATATGAAAGGCAAAGCAGTTTATTGCTAATGTTAATTCCATGTTATTCCAGGCACTAAATCTGGGTAAAGAATGGTTTCCTTAGACTCCCACATAAAACTAAATTCAAGCAACACGCAAAGTATTTGACCTTAGACATGAGCAGGTTTGAAATTCCTTTAGGAAACCATCTGTCTTTAAAGATGAAGAGGTTCCCTTAGATTAATTTCACAACTGCTGGACAAGAAAGTCCAAATGTTCCAGCTGTGATTGTTAAAGGTATCTGAATGGTGAAGTCTTAGTGAAGTTCCCAGCACACTTACCAGGAAAGATAGGGAATCCATTGAAAATGAAATTTTGAAAAATGAAAAATGAAATGAAACATATTGTATTTGCATTCCTCCTATTACTTGTGGGCAGTGTCAGATTTACTCTCGGAAGAAAAAATTCTGTACTAAAATTGATATTTTCTCTTTCCAAACCTGTAGTCATTTAGACCATAACTCTCTTATCTTCCTGTTTCTAAGTTAGAAAGCATTGTTGAAAATGTTCATGTTTCATTAAGGAAGCAAGAGCAATATTTAATTATTTATAATTCACCTTTATTAGTCGATTGCCCCAATCCTAGTACATATAAATACTGAGAATTTCAAACAAAGTATTTTTGTAACTAATTAGCCATCATAACATCAAGACACAAACCTAATAGTTAAATGACATGCACATGGACAACATTATAGAACTGTGTATCATTTTTTTGCAGGACAGCTGTATTCAGAAATAATGTATTGTAAGGCATACGGCCATCAGAGTGTGTAAGAGCCGGCTTACCAGAACGGTGACGTCGCCGCCCTTCCCTGTGATAGCAGGACTACAGCAACTGGGCTGTAGAGAGATCTCTCTTTGGCTCACCGGGCTGGGTCCCTGTTGAGTGATGTGGGAATCCTGGGTTCAAGCCCCTGACAGTGGGGGGCCGACCTAATGTGGCAAGGGCGCCTGCCTGAACCCCCGTTGTATTACATTGGTGTTAGAAGCGGTGTGGGATAGCCTTTCGCCGGGGACAGCGAGTTAAGCGGGGGAGAGTGTAACGCATATAGCCATCAGGGTGTGTAAAAGCCAGCTTACCAGAGCAGTGATGTCGCCACCCTTCCCTGTGATAGCAGGACTACAGCTACTGGGCTGTAGAGAGATCTCTCTTTAGCTCACTGGGCCGGGTCCCTGTTGAGTGACGCGGGAGTCCTGGGTTCGAGCCCCCAACGGTGCGGGGCCGACCTAATGCGGCAAGGGCGCCCGCCTGAACCCCCGTTGCGTTACAGTATTATTCATTCAAATCTCCCAAACATGCTGATACCTGTAGAAGGCAACATCAATAAACAGTAGCTAGAGCTGCTCACAAGTTTAAAGGTCTTACAGCTGTCTTGGGAAAGTGAGAAGTGGAGGTGCTGAATGTCAATGGAAATTATTTTAATTTCAAGCACTGTTGATACTGCCTTTAACATTATTGGACCCATTTAATCTAGCACTACTGATGAACTTGAAGTTAAAAAAGAACAATTTGACTCCTGTATATTGTTTTCTCTTGAATACTGTATTACAAGTTAATATCACAAATTTACGAGGCAAAAGTAACAGGAACAGGATGTAGTGTAACATGTACAGTATAAAGTATAAGGATGAGAATTAACTCTGTAATTCCTTTTTTTTGTTTTCCTTGATTTACCTAAATGAATCTTTGAAATTCCAAAACTACTGTATAGTTACTGTATACTGTACAGCAGGAGGAAATATTTGTGTTTTTATTACATTTTTTGAGGCTAATGCTATCAAGTTGGGAAACCAGTGTAACTCCTTTCCAACTCAGCTAGACTTAAAAAAAATAATTATATATACTTAGTTGATTGAATTTGTTATTCTTTATACTAATTTCCAAAAAGCATTGGCCCTGTCTGACCTGCAGATGATAAAAGAGCTCTCTAAGAAAAATGTTGTACTGTTATGGTGTCAGCACCCACCTGCTTCTTGGCAGATTCCTCAGGGATACCTAATGTGTGGGAAAACAGAAGGGACCTCAATAGTTTCCTAGTCTGACAGGCAGACAGATAAAACTCTTTACTACTAGAGCTATGGATCTTTGGCTGAATACAAAGAAGCCCTTTGCTCTTGACTGTCCTTTGCTCATCTCTGGTCATTCCTAATGGACATCATTTTTAAAAGTCAGCTTCTCATAATGAGCCAGTGAAAATCCCCGGACTTGATGCATGAATAAATCATGGATTACACAGGGCACAGGTCTTCTTGGGTGATTAATACAGACTGAATACACACTATTTAGGCGCACCTACAATTTTAGCCATTTAGCTATTTACAATACTGAGACAATTTTTTAAATTAAATTTTATGTAAAAAAGGTAGGCTTATTATCCAATGGGCTAAGCAAAATAAATTGTCCTATCATTCTGGTATTTTTTTTATCTGCCTAATTATTTGAATTTTCTTTACTGTTCTGAGATACAAAAAAAACAAGCAAACAAAAAAAGTCAAAATTTACTTACTGCCACTACTTTTTTTTACTTTTGTCCTGTGAATCTTGTCTATTGGGTTTATCTGCACTGAGGCAAACAACATTTTTCAAAACTAGAAAAAGTTAATCAAAATAAATTGAATAAAAATTATTTATATCAAGCAAGATAATGTTAAAGCTTATTCAATTGCTTTTTGGACTAGGCTCTGGCTCCCTTGCAACGCTGAATTGGAAGAAATGGTTCGTAAATGGATGGATGGAATATTTTAATTAATTTTCCCATCAGTCTTTTTAAGTATCTACCTTTTTCAGGTAATTGTCTTGTTATTCATATAGTTCTATAAAAATTATTTACATATAACTCATATGAGCAATGGGTTTAATATGCACTTTAATGAATCAACACATGCAAACCATGTATTTATTTTAGCCATTGTGAAATCAATTACAGTACAGTATGTAGCTATTTTTCAATGAGGCATGCTATCATCATAAATCATCGGAAAAGGTGATTTTATGTCAACAGCAACATTGGTTCCTCTTGCTTATGGTGAGCATTCACATGAGGCTTTTTCTATAGAAACTGAAATAAAAAGGAGAAACTCAATGGGATCAATTTCTGTTTTCATGAACAGAAAAAAGTATGGGGATGATTGACATATGATATGTGACAGACTTTTGCTGAAAAATGCAGTTTTTATTTACCAAATTAATATTGCTGTAGTGGTGCAATCACTGAGAAAACATATTTAAAATAATAATTAATAGCTTATTTTGTGCAGCAGGCTGGGTAGTCATTGCTTCTGAAACAATATCATGTCTACAGACTTAACACTGAAGGATATGCAGGTCTTTGCATATTTCAGGGTTTTGCACAGCACCAATTACTTACTTTCTATGTGTTAAACATCTAAGAGTGTCTCATGCTTTTTTTCTAATATGTTTGCTGCTGGATTTGTCTACAACAGAGTAGGAATGAAAAACACAGGGAAAAATTGACCTGTACTTGAAGACTTGAAGGTCACTCAGCACATCTGTGCCTGTACTACTGATGATCAAATGCTACCCTTGATGCTGTAGCTGTGCTTGGGAGATTTCATACTTAAATAAAATTGAAATAGGCTATTCTGTCTCTTGGATATCAGACATAAGGTGAACATACTGCCTGGGGCTCATTTACATTTTATAGTTAATTTATTTGTTATGATTCAATTTGAAACAACAGTCCAAAAATATACTATCATCTGTTTAAGATTTCCCATATAAAATTGTAAAATAGCGGTGATCCCAATAAATTGTGCCTTGTAATTTATTTTCTTTTTACATGAATGCATATATTTTAAAATTCTTTCCTGGGCATAATCTTGTGCTTTTCAGATTTTGATTATTATTAGAAAGTTGGATATACAGTATGTAACAGTGCTTAGCAATATATAAATGATTATTACAATTATAATTACAGTATTATTGGTTTATTCCATGCTGAAAAGAGAGGAAAAGAAACAACATTTCAGGTGTGAGAAAGAGAGGGAAATCAGCAGCTGATATAGCATAGGAGAACAAAAGCCGGGAATATAGAGGAGATGGGAGCAGGGGGGAGGCAGAGTGGGCACCCAGGTGGTGTGCAGAGAGGTGCGAAGTCAAAACCTACAATTGAGTAGAGAGGATTAGAAGGAAATGGGTCTGTTGTTGAGAGAAGGGGGAAGGTGTAATCCTAGTTTTTTGGATGTCTTTCTGCAGTGGGAGTTAAGAAACCCTTCTCTGGGAACGCAGACAGAGAGATCAGTGTGATCTTGGCCGTTAAAGGTGAAACGGGAAACTATGGGCTTGGAGAAATCTCTGATCCTCACAGCCCTGATGTGTTCTCTGAAGTGGTCTCCCAGTCTCCTTCCTGTTTCCCCAATGTAGATAGCTGGGCATTTTCTTCAACAGATGTAGTATGTAGAACTAATGCAGATAAAGATACACTCACACAACAATAAGTAGCTAAAATAGCTAAATTATTTATCAAATTATTATCAACTAAATTATTATCATGTGCCAGTAGCTGTATCACCCTGCAACTCACAACTGGCAACCCACTGAAGCTAAGCAGGTGTGAGCCTGGTCAGTACCTGGATGGGAGACCTCCTGGGAAAAACTAAGGTTGCTGCTAGAAGAGGTGTTAGTGGGGCCAGCAGGGGGCACTCACCCTGCGGTCCATGTGGTACTTAATGCCCCAGTATAGTGATGGGGACACTATACTGTAAACAGGTGCTGTCCTTCGGATGAGACGTAAAACCGAGGTCCTGACTCTCTGTGGTCATTAAAAATCCCAGGGCGTTTCTCGAAAAAGAGTAGGGGTGTAACCCCGGCGTCCTGGAAAATTTCCCATTGGCCCTTACCAATCATGGCCTCCTAATAATCCCCATCTATGAATTTGCTTCATTAATCTGCTCTCCTCCCCACTAATGGCGTTCGTGAGCGTTCTGGTGCACTATGGCTGCCATCGCATTATCCAGGTGGATGCTGCACATTGGTGGTGGTGGAGGGGAGTCCCTATTACCTGTAAAGCGCTTTGAGTGGAGTGTCCAGAAAAGCGCTATATACTGTAAGTGTAAGTAATTATTATTATTATTATTATTTGCTTTGTAAACAACCCTACATTATTTGGATGTAATCCAATCTAGATAATTGCTTTTGGTTGTGAGGTGAAGGAATTATTATGTGACTGTGCATTAAAGAATAAGAATACAGACTTGTGACAAGGTCTTAGTTTTTAGGTTCTACTATCTATACTTCATGCTTGGAAACACCATTAAGACAATCTATATATCTTCATTGTATAACGTATTTAGGTTGATATTCATCATGGTTGAATTAAAGAAAAGTAAAATGCATTTTTAAGAACCCAGAATGAATGACTGAACAGGTGCGGCCTTGTAATAATAGTTGATATGATTTCCATTTTATAGGAACAAATTGAATTACTGTATGTACAGTATAACTTTAACCATTGATCACACAGATCACTTTAAAAAGGCAAATAAGCCTTGGGTTTCAGTGTATTTCAGTGTATTTCATGTCAAAGAGGGTTTCATGCAGAACATGCAGGCTTAATTATTTAAGGCAGAGTCTTAAAGCAAAGTAGAATGTTGTAATACAGAAAAAAAACTTTATGCAGTTAGAAACTAAGGATACATCTTAGTAATTATGGGGAAAAGTATTATAAACGTTTGGTGTTTACCTTTGGTTTATTTTAGGACAAATTAAGAGGATTCCTTTGTAAATATTTAGATGTCTCTGACCAATTTTATTTTGTTTACGTATTAGATAAGTTCAACTGCATGGACAGTGCAACAGTGTCCTTGAAAGTAATGCAGTGTAGGAGCAGAATAAAAATTAAAAGACAATGTAAAAAGCTTACCAGTTCATACATTACTTCTACTTCAAAACTGAATAATAGCCTGTATAATATCCTGATGTACAGTATTGGGTCATATTCAAAAAGCTTTTAATATCGAGTCTGGCTATAATGTAATTAAACTGTGAAGTTTTACATTACTATAAGCTTCAACAATAAAGACTGGAACTTGAGAGGATTTTTTGTTTCATATGTGAAGGAGGTCACATGGTCATCAAAATTGATTACTGAGAAGTTATAACTGACTTAATTGAATATACAACTTCTTTCTTATCTTTCTCAGTGATCTTCTTTCTGTGACAATTTCATTTCTTTCTGAGGGAAACTCATGACATGGTGAGTTCATGTTCTTGAAGAGTGTGGGTTAAATTGAATCTGGCCTACAGTAGGTCACGAATGGGTGGTTTTTCATTAAATAAAGTCTTAACTGTATATACAGTATAACCCAATGAATACAAATAAGTCCTATTGTGACTTGGAAATATACCGTATACATTGTTTTTCCATGTGTATTTTCCATGTCCTATCCACTGGAATTCAATCCTAAATCTATCAGTCTCTATGAAATGAGGTATGGAGTTTTTTTAAGTCAAAGTCAATTGTATTATTCTCAGGTACCTGACAATGCCTGTTGGCTTTATCTATTACAACACAATCTTATCTTGAAACTCAAAAATCTAAGATAGACATCCATTTCTGAGAATTGGCTTTTATGATCTAGATATCTGAAATGATCTAATAAACATGAGATGGCGATTCGTTGTCTCAGTGAACTAGGTGATAGATCATAAAAAGATTATGCTATATAGTCTGTATGAAAGGATATTGTCTTCACACAATCAAAACTTTAAATTGATAACAGCAGAGGATCAGTTCTCTTTGAAATGTTTTTATAGCAGCACATTGTTTAAAAATTGTCCTTTAAACACTGGGCAAAATGTGTTTAATTTACTGCTTTTCTTGACAATGAGTTATGTTATAGACATAAAGATATGAAAATGGAATATAATTCTAATGATAGTATTGAGATAACTTCATCTGAACTGTATTCCATAGTGGCTATATGTACAGATGTTTGAAGGTTAAAGCTCAATCTGTTGATTAAATGGCTAGCTGGCCAGACCTTCACTGATGTTGATTTTATCATTTATAATCCAGGTCAAAACTATTTCAATTTTACTACGTGAAGGTCACACTTGGGGCCATTGTCCAGCAACAGGATTGCTGGTAGGATTGTGGAGCAAGATGCTTCATTGTCACAGTTGCATACTCAGATGTGGAGGTTCTGTAGCAAGCAAAAGGTAAAGCAATCAAAAACATTTCCAGTTCATGACCCTTAAAACCAGTTCCCTTTGATTAATGTATCTGTGCCATGGGTGGAACCTTGGCAACATCCTTCATATGGACATTAGCTTTGACCTCTATGACCTAAATCAGGCCACTCCTCTAAGTGAATTGAACTTGTTAAGCCTTTGGTATAATAACCAGTGGACAAAAGCTGACCATACACCAACATTAACAAATGTTCAACATGGCTGGACTTAGTTAAACAGTATTGTGTTATGTGTTACTGTGGCTGTGCCATTTGTATTTTAAAACTATCTGACTTTTTTGTTATTAATTACAAAAAGCAACAATTGAAGTGATACAAAAAGGACAACTGTTTCATTCTACTAGGTTACACTTATTCATACTAGCATGTAATTCATGATAAATTTATAACATATGAAACATTAGAAACAAAAGAAGGTCACTCTGCCTGTCTACTGTAGGTTGTTTTCCTAGTAGATACCTGAGAATCCCATTCAGACTTTACTTGAAAGAAGACAGCTTTGACATATTAAACTTTATTGTTTTTTAAGTGAAAAAACAGTTCAGAAAGCATTAGTATAGATTTATCTTGCCATCTGGTCTAGGAAGGTATTGTACAAATCTGAAATGGTTTGAGAACACCTTCAGTGGACATTGTCACTGGAAGGCAAGTGCTTGTCATAGAAAAAGAGAGGACATAGCAGAATAAATAAGGGCATATACTGTACTTATTATGCCCCGGCTAGCTCTGTTGGTAGAGCATGAGACTCAGTCTCAGGGTAGTGGTTTTGTGTCCTGCGTCGGGCGCCAGGTCCTCCATGTTGGAGTATGGGCACAAGGCTAACAACCCTGTCCTGTAAAAAACAAATAAACAGGATGTTGCTGCCCCTAAGTGCCGGAATGCATAACGGGCAAACATCCATCCATATACTTATTATATCTTTGTATAATGTATGTATCATTTTAGTAAAAATACTCATTGTTTCTGGAGTGAAGCTCAATAAGGTGTGCTGTTCAGTTTTTTTCCATTAATCATTCTACCTACAGAATCTTCAGTGGAAACAATTTGATAAACTTTTACCTTAATTACATGAAAACTGACTTATTGAAAGACTTAAGTTGATTGAAAAATAATAGTGTTGTCAAATCTGCAAAGGAAAACATTTGTAATAGCTGTTTTATTCTGAATTTTGTGCAGAATATCCCATTGTACACATCTCAAGATGTGAAACAGGCTTAAGGTGTCATTGAACACCATAACCTAACCACACGAGGAGCCATTTTATTTTAATTATCTTAATGGAAACTTAACTTTTTGACAAAAGCATACCACAACAATTAACCCCATTCTAGAAGAGTAAAGCGCTCTTCCTACCCCTTGACCAATGAAATCCCAAAAGATCTATACTTACACTGGATTTCACAAATTAAATATACAGTATAGTAGTAATATTTGGATACTCAACTTTCTTCAGACAAGAAATAACTGGTCACAAGTTAGTAGACTGAGCAAAAGATACAGATGGCTTACAAGAACTACCTTTCAGGGTTAAAGTGAGATTTAACAGCAAGCAGAATCTATGACTTATGGGAATGTAAGGATTAATTTCATCGCTACACATCATTCAATATGTCCATTTCACTAGCCAAACTAAGCTATGTCTATTGATGAGCCTTATTAATGAGGGAGAACAATGTCGGATAACAAAGCTAACATGATTTTCAGCTTTGTGAAAGCTAGTTAATATTCATTTTCATGACAGATACATTAGTTAAATAGATAATCATACAAAAAATAAACCAGAATTTTTTTAAATGTTATTTTTATTTAGAAGTGAGACATTTGCAAAGGTTATTGAACACTGATTTACCCTAGCAAGTGACAAAGCTATAGTAAGTGAATTCTTGCAAGTCGCAAAACAAATGATAGGTAAATGAACTTCAATGAGGGGTGAAGAACAATTCTTAAATCCGCTGCCAAGTGCACTGGCAGACAAGAAAAGAGGTGGGGAAACTGATGTTGGTGCAGTAGTTAGCATTCTGCCTCGCAACCCTGGTGCCCTGGGTTCAGTTCCAGACCTGGGGGTTCATCTGCATGGAGTCTGTATGTTCTTCCCTTGTTCACAGTGGCTACTTCCAGTTGCTCTCCCACAATCCAAAGACATACTGGTAGGTTAATTGGCTCCTTGGTATGAGTGCGTCCAGGACTTACCCTGCCTTGCACCCATCGCTTGCTGGATTAGGCTCCAGTTCCCCTGTGACTCTAAATTGGAAGAAGTGGTTAGAAAATGGATGGATGTTACTGTAGGTTGGAGTAAACAGGAGCAGAGTGCAAGTGGTAAATGACTTTAGGTTACATGTTGACTGCAATACTTCCATATATTTTGACTTACCAAAAACCAAAAGTGCATATTTATTTTAAAAAGTCTCAATTGCTTGTGGTATTAAGGTCTCTGCTCAAATGGGTTCCTTTTCAAACACAAATCCCTGTCCCTCATATTTTCTGTTTTGAAGATTTCAGAGTTCTTGAAGTTTTTCTATATTTTTGTCTTATGGTGTCCAAGATAAGCAGAAGCTATGAATGTGGGACAATGTCATTGGATGACTTGCAAATCAGTGGATGATCTGCAAATTCGCTTCATTTCTGTAGTGTTGACAACTCCAAAAACTTCAATTAAGACAAAGTGCAGCAGTAAAATAGTAAGTAATTCGATTAGGTTTTGATTTATTGTTTTAACTAGGCTGCTGAGAGAACAACAGCTTGGCTATAAGGCTGAGCCCATCATAAACCCTCCCATTAGGTGGAATGAACCAAGAAACTGTCAAAAAGGCTATAATGTAAGGAAGGTTTAAACTGATTAGGACTGGGCGAGGTGTGTAAGGAACTTGATACTTATGCTGAGGTGAGTGGAAGTGTTGAAGGTTAGGGTTGATCTCCTTCTGAACATTCTTTTAAACTCCAATAAATTATACTGTCCCAGTGTTTTTTTTTAAGTTGCCTTCAGGTTTGGTATGTACAATGATGTGGCAATTTTGTTACCTGAATACACTCTGCAAGACTTCAAAACTGACAGGTCTTACTATAACAATAATTCTAATTATCAGGGCAGATGCCAAGTGAACATGCAGCTACTGTATATCAATTTAACTAAAGCTTATTTTACAAATTGACCATTGTTTGAGATGGAAGATTCATAAAGTATCCTATCTGAAGCAATGCTGTTCATTTATCTTGTTGCTGAGACACTTTTATGGCAAGCATAAAACTGTTTACAGGCCTCACATGGAAGTAATGATATACAGTATAGACACTGTAGATTGAGGATGATGAGAAAATTGTGATTATATGAATAGTAATAAGTGAGATAATTTGAGAGAACTGTTAATGTACATTATGCACATTGTAGTAGTTTTGTATGTACCTCTAAAATTAAATTTGGTGAACACCAATTTTCTGTACTGAAAGAATAGGCAATAATGAGACCAATTGATTTTTGGCTTATTTACTCAGTGGGATTCATGAACTTCAAGAGCACTAGACGTGCTGTAATTCAAGGATCCAGATTACATTTTATTTTTCTTACAAAGATAAACCAAAAAGCCCTGCTTAACTCTTACTCAACTTTATAGAAATCAACATAATATGACCATATTGTTCTAGGTTAAATCAAGATTCCCATTGCATTGTAAGAGTTTCTTATTCCTTATGAGATTAATCATTCTAATAAGAATTATACAGTATGTAATATTTTGAAATACAGTACAGTATAACTCTTGATGTCAGTACCAATGTTTACCATAATATCAATTTGTACTTTCATTATTTGCCTAAAAGTTCATATGTAAAGTATGGGTTTTCAAGCAATGTGAGTTTTATTTTTTAATATTTTGACAAAGCAAAAAAGTTTGTTCGTGCCAGAATACCGCCAAATAAAAAATGTTAAGATGCCTTGCATTTGCACACTATGTGTTGATCTAAATATGTAACCAATTCTAATTTGAGGTGGTGTGTGAGCACATGAACAGGGGATTGGATTGGATACTACAATCCCATGCTTGGCTTTGGACAAATGCCTTGTGTAAATGCTGTGCATTTGATGACCTTTCAGATATGAATGGCTTTGAGGCCCATTGTTTTCAGTTTGACTGTCTGACCTAGTTATTAATCTTTTGATTCCAGTCATAAGCATTTGATTGTATTTTTTATTTATTTTTAGTGAACTAGGTGGTACTGTATTCTTTATCTTTACCTCCTGGCTTGGAAATGACTTCACAGCCAGAAGGCATATACACAGTTCACTCACAGACTCTCGGAATAAAGTAGATCCCTCGACCTTTCAGCACTTGAGGCCCTCCCTTTAGCAAGCCTTGGGTTAAAGAAAAACCCCAGAGAAAGAGGTGCTGAAAGTTAGAAAGAATACAATGGCGAAATAACTTCAGAACACTTTATTGTTGGCAGTTTGGTAAACACAAGATACCACCTACCAAGTCTGGCAGACTGTGCATGCACTTTTCCCTTCCAGACATGAGAAATACCAGGAACAACATATTCTGAGCCAAGAGTAAAGAATGTTTTTTTTTTTTTAAAAGCTGCTCTGAAGGAATATAATACTAGTACATCAGGCTAAAGGTGATATATTACATACAGTATATGAAAATGAAATACTTTCAGAATGGGAGAACAAATGAAATGTTATATAAACAGAACCATCTAGCTAATTTGTGCATTATTACAAGAATTATTTAAAAAACATTCCCTTGAGGATTCATAAATGTAGTGTGATCCAGAGTTTATGGGTTATGTAGTGCCTTTGTTGTTTATTTTAATAGACAAAGAGGGTCTACAACCATGTGCTTCCCTAGCAGGCAGTAGATTTACAAAAGGTCTAGTTATTAGTTAACAGGATGTTTGCAACCCTGATTTGGAAGAAGCGGTTAGAAAATGGATGGATGTTGTTAAAATCTAAAAAAAAAAATGTTGATATTACCTGTGAAGGCAGGAGGTGACTTATTTTGTGAATGGGTAAGTAGCAATGCATGTCAGACTTGTCTAACTTGATCTCCTATTTACTTCATGGGATACTTAATTTAGATACATTCTGTGGACTTGTTAACTGACATTCCACTGATGAGAATTTTTTGTTTATTATTGTTGTAGACCTATTAGGAAAGGATAAATTTTAAATTTTCCTTTCTTGGGTGCAAATGAATTGTGTAATATTGTCACAGGCTGCTATGCTTTTTTATACAACTTGATTTTTTTGATTGCACCAAATATTCTGAAATTATAAAAACTCTATACAACTCTCAAACTATGCATCTATTTTATACCTCATCCTCTGTTTCAGCGATGTTGTTAGGCAGCTACTGTACATACTGAGAAAGGTAAATATCAAAGCTGGATCTTCTTTGAAGCTAGATCGACTGGATCTCTGTTGTTTTCATTTAATTTTGTTCTTCAATAATTTTCTTATCCATCCATCCATTTTCTTACAGCTTCTTCTAATTCAGAATCCTAGGGGAACCAGAGCCTACCCAGGCAAGCAATGGGGGTTAGGTTAAGACAGGGTACAAGCTGAACAGGATGCCTATCCGTCACATGGCAGACACAGGCACAGACATGCACACACTCACACCAATTTTCCCGAAAAATACAGCTCTTTTAATCCAATAGAAATATTACTCTCAACTTTGAGATGGTTTTGCCAATAAATGGAACTTATAAACCCTGCATGCAGATAATGTTGGAAACTTTCTGTGGTGAAATATCTACTGTACAACCTGTATTTATTCCTGTACACATTACATTAGTCATTACAGCGACTAGTGAGCAGGAAGGGACACATGTCACAATTCTTTGGAACTCTCGCTCTCGCCCGTAGCGAGACCAGGGGTTTGCGACAACATGCAGACTTAAAGTTCACGATTTTGTGCTTAATTTGAAATTTGTGATTTTTTTCTATACAGTCAATGAATATATTTTGAAATCGAGATTTAATAAACGGCCAGGCTTCTATGAAAACTGGCCCTAGGTGTGAGTGTGTAGCATCCCATCCAGGGTTTTCTCCTGCCTCACGCCAGTTGCTTGCCAGAATAGGCTACCCCTCAACCCTGTATTGGATAAAGCGGTTAGAAAATGGATGGATGGATAAGACCTTTGACCTAACCTTCAGGTCAAATGAAAAATTAGTTTGTAACTCCATAATGAGTGCTGATAGGGTCATAGTAACTATGGAACACAAATAGGAACTATTAAGTGCTCAACAAAAAATTACCTTGCCTCTGACCATTCATAAAGGTCACAGGAAAAACTTCTTATTACTCCTGCAGATAGGGCCGTAGTTGTTCTGCAACACATACTGTACCTGTATACAGTAGAAAACCACATACTGTAGGTTCTATCTAAAAATGTACTTTCCCATAAGAAGGAATATGTCAGCTTGGCCACTGGTGATCATTGAATGCAGACATTTTAAATTGCAACTTTTTGCCATTTTTCACTATACTATATTTATAATACATTATAATTATTTTTATGCTTCTAATAATAATGCATTTTCATGTTCCTGAAAATACTGCTTTCTACTGCTTTGAAACTTATATTATGCTTATGAAGCCATAAAACAATATCAGACAAAATAATTTTTATTTGCTAGGTCATGTTTTAATCTGACAAAAATATCTCGCATTTCAGAGTAACATCTAATTCCTATTCTTATTACATAGAACATACAGTATACACATACAGTAGCAGTGTACTGTATATTCAATTTGTGCTCTGAAAACTAAACCTTAATTCTGGTGAAGCAGTTTTTTACATCTCTAACTGTTTTGTTATGTAGTGGGTGTTGCACTTTAATGGTGGTCGTGTGAGTCACTCCTGTACGTAGGATGAAAAGTACTGTAGAAATCCAATGGGTTGATGGGCCTGATTTAAGCAAAAAATTCAGCTTCACCTGAGATTTTGGTTACATTGCTGCAATGAGCTCTGGGTTCAAGTATGGCCCTGGGGTGATGCCTGCTTGCATGGAGTTTGTATGTTCTCCTAGTGTTTGCACTGGGTGTTTTAGTTCCTTAACAGTCCAAAAACACACAGGAAGGTTATTATGTTCTGGGAAAATTGACCCTGGTGTGATTCAATGCATGTTTTTATCTGTCTGCCCAGCGATGGACTGGTGTTTCGTCCAGGGTAGGCTCTGGCTCGTTCATGATTTTGAATTGGACGAAACTGTTGGGAGATAGACAGCTGAATGTCTAGGCTTATTTTATGTTTAAAGGTTTGCCTGCTTTCCTACATTCTTTCAGTTTGAGCCAGAGCAGCTTACAGCAGGGTTCATTTTAACATCCAAGCACTGGAAGGGGAAAGCCTGAACATTCTATAAATGGCTGTAAAGACAAGAAAGTTAAATTCTACCAAAAAGAAATACCAAACACAGAACTATCATCTTGCTGCTATAATGGTATTTCATTTGGTTTTCCTTAACTTTGTATGTTCTAAAGAGATAAATGTCAGGCATCATTTTTTCAGTGTTTGCATTTTGTTGGTTCACAGCAAAGGTTTTCCATTACATGGTGGATATTTGATAAAATGATGGCAGATTGGTAGCTCCTTGGTGGACACTTTTATTTTTCTTTTATTTACCTGTTTGATTTCTTTTGTCCACAGGCATTTTATACTCCCTGTCTTTGAAGCTAAATAAATTGCTTCTCAGGCCCATTGGCCCAGGAAAAGCAAAACAAAAAACGAATTTATACCCCATGAAAGTGCTGATGGTTTGGATTTAGTCTCAAGATTTCACAAAGGGCAGTTTATATTCTTTACTTTGAAGGTGAAATAACTGCCACCTCAGTCTTATCATAGTCATATATTATGAATTCACTTCCATTCTTTGACATTGTACTCTCATATCAAGCTTTGAGGTGTAGGTTATCGTTCATTATTCATTACTCTTAAGGTTAAATTGATGCCTTTAGGAGATAAATCAGTCTCGGACATTTTTTGTATTTTTTACATGGATACGTTTTATAGTTCATTTTTTGGGGTATGTTTTATCAGCTCTATCTTTACTAGAGAATTTGTACTCAATAAGCTTTAAGTTGAAAATTAAGTGACTTTGAAAGTGATGCACCTTACCTGTGGACAGTTCTGCATATTTGGAGATGCTTGTGAGTGTTCTGATCAGTTTGGTTGGCTGTACAAAGCCAGATGAAATTACATCTGAAGTGTCTTTCGTATCTAGAGAAGCAAAGGTTTTGTTTTGATTTGTTGTTGACTTGAGGCTCCATGTTTCATATTTACAAAAGGAAGCATGTTTAAAAAATAGACAAATGAGTCCAGAATAATTTGTTCAACTAGTAACACGTCATACAGTATGTCTCTTCAAATCCAGTTATGATGAACCCTAAAGTTGTGATTACCATCTCAAATTCATATTTGGCCAACTGTATCACAGAATTCTGACAGTTTTTGTGCTTTTTTAATTTTGGATCAGTACAAATAACAAACTGAAGAATATTCTTATCACCTGAAGATATGGCAGCCTCTTTAATTATCTTGCCAAATATACTATACTGCTAAATAAATCAACATCAGGCTAAAAACACCACTTTTCTTTTAAGGTTTATCAATAGTGGGAATGCTCTAGCACAACAATATAAACCTAACAGCAGTTCCAACAGTAAATAACACATTAAATGGCTTTAAACAGAACGTGAAGGTAAGAAAAGGGCAGACATAAGGTTCATTTCAATGTCCTCCATAGTCTAATTTCTTAACTTGAAACTAAGAGGTCTTAGGTCTGGATCTTGTCCTTTTTGGTTTGCCTTCTAATTTGTGAAGCTGCCCCCACTGGGTCAATACCATCTTTCCTCAACAGTTTGGATGTAGGTGTTGATTAGTTCTCCTGGCCCCAAGAGGAAGGTTGCAAGGAATGTTCTAACAAGTTCTTATTGGGGAGTCCAGCTTCTATTTAGAAGGCCCCTGAGGCAGTTGACCGGCCCAATCTTTCCCATAGCATTTTCATGTAGTAAAGTGTCCTTTTGCTATGTGAAGTGATTAGAGGGACATCAGCCTTCAGGATCCAGAAGGGTCAGGTGTCAGCTTAAAAATTCAGAAGCTAAGGACTGAAGAACAGAGTGGGGGGATCACCCGTGATCAAAGGTATTAGCATCTGCTAGCTGACAAGAGAGGTGTCAGTTAGAAAGAAATAGAAATTTTGTGCTGTATAATCATGTGAAAATACTGAAGTGGAGTTCTCTATAATTCTCTATTGCCTTTTTGGAATGCCTTCATATTCAGTATACTGTATATACCTGTCTGCTTTCTTATCTGTGATTAAAGCAATATTTTAAATCCAGGGAACTCTGTTTGGTGACACATGCAAACTCAACTTTAGACTATTTTTTTATTAACTTTGTCATTATTGACTATTGTAACTACTCTTTCTCAGTAATTATATATACTTTTAAAAGTAAGGTGCAACATAAGCTCTCGTCTCTGTTGTTGATTGACCTAACAGCTCAAGCTCCATGATATCATTCTCCCTGATGATATTGAAATAAATGTATTCTATACCTCCTTTTTCATTTTCATTTTCCACTCATTGGCAGACAGTGCCAGGGGCTGCTCAAATCCCAAGGGTGCCTCTCCACTAGGAAAGACAATTATCTGCTTTTTGATGGTGAGAACCTTCTGTGACACATTCTGCAAAAAACTGCGTACCGTGTCATTGTTGTTTTGAAATGAGTAAGATCTCTCTAAACCAGTCCTATCTGAATTCCGGTTTGTGTGCTACGTCTTTAGAAATCAAATGGATCACTAGGAGTCATTAGAATAACCCGTTACTTATATTTAAAACACAAAATCTAGATTTTCTATTTGTTGTCCTTTTATTGCTCACGAGCTCAACACAAAGACCTGAAACCCAGTCACATACTGTACCATAATGTTTCTAGATTTACTTCAGTGTTGTGGAGTTGAATTATTTATGCATAGCGATTTGAATGGTCGCATAAGGTATGATTTTATTGCTTTTGCTTGGAGGAGCATCTATTTCTAGAAATCAGTACCCCAGAAATCCTGAAGAAATCTTGTTTGACCTGAAGGTCTGAAATATACAGTAGGACCCTTCTTTTTAGTACCTTACTTAATGCATACTGTATGTGACTACTTTTTTAAAATATTGGTGTAGCAGTATGTTTCTTTCACAGAAAGTCATGTTTGAGACAAAGTATCCTAAACCCCATATGTCATAATCCTCCTTGAAGATGGGATCCAGTATAATTGGATTTTTTTTTAATTTTAAGCTTAAGGCACACCCCTTAAGAGAAGGTAAATTGGCAGTTGTGACTCACTTGGGGATCTTGTTTCCATTCCAGCGCTCCAAACCACTTGATAGTTCGGGAGGCATGTATCAATATATACCCCTAAAGCTTTGGAAAAGAGTTCTGTGTTCATAATGAGACACGATAACACTCCTCAAAAGACCCCTAAGACAGCAGATTAGCTCAGATCTCTAGTATCTTTATTACCATTGCGAAACGGTTTGGAGGAGAGGAATGTAGTTGTATTAGCTCATACATGTGTGCAAGCAGGCATGTGGGTGAATGTATTGGAAAGGTGTGGGGGGGGAGACTGCTGGAAAAGGGTGGAATTGTTAAGTAGGCTGGGACCATCTGTCCTCTTGGGGAGGTGAAAATGTGCATGATTGAGTGACACCTGCTTGTCAAGTGAGAGCCTGCTGGGAAATTTGTTCCTGGATCACTGAATCCAGAGGCAATAGTACCTGCATGCGAATCAGGCAAAATAAAGTCCCACAAGCACCCCCCCCCCCCCCGCAGCAAGGCATATCCGAGATTCTCATAAATGCATTCTTGGCTTAACGTGAGCATTGGCAATTACAGTTGTATGCAACTGTTAAGCTTTGTCACGGTCGTCTAATTAAATTTGTCTGTGCCGTACATGAGCAGCATTTGATTGTGATCAAATAAATTAAAGAAAGATGTGCAAAGGAAAACTTTTATCCCTTCCTATTAAACAAAGAAGCTAAAATGTATTGTATTCAATGATAGAAATGCTGATGAATAACAGCCTATGCTGTTTAATAATTTTAGATTAATTTAAGGTCCTACAGTAAAAGGTAAGACAGGTATGGTAGGTCATAAACAGCAATATGAGCATACAGCACATATGAAAAGACATTGTGCATGCGTTTTTATAAGACCAAATTATTTAAATTTGTGAATTATTTAGAGGACAACTGCTTTAAATAAAAATACTGATTCTGTGTCTTACATTTAGGCCTACAAATATATATTCTAGAACAGTGTTTCTCAAACTGTGGTACGCGTACCAGCAGTGGTACGCGGAGCGCCGCCAGCTGGTACGCCATATGATCCATAGAACTTTGTTGTGTGCGCTGAAAAATCGGGACGGTTTTCATATTTTCTATTTTAATACGTGTCGAATACGCAGCCTACGTACTGCGATACAGTGCGCGCTAATACTTCAGTGGACACAAGAGATACTCTGTAATTCTATATCACTCTATAGGAATGCGTGCTACGGACGAAGTGACCAATTGTATTAAAAAAAAACTATCTCCAGCAAATAGGGAGGTAGGAGAATGTGCGTGATTTTGGAACAATGCCAATGTTGTAAACACAGGAATGCATAGAAATGCGTGCTACTAACGCTTGTAATCTTGTGAGCACAGGAAAGCGTGATAGATAACAGAAAAATACTTAAGAACTGTTCTAAGTTAATTTGAGAAAAATACACAGAGTGTCTCTGCGTTTCATGTGCATGAAATAAAAACTTAAAATAAATACGGAAATAAAAACGGAAACGGGGAAAAATGCAAGCTTGCGGATTGGTAAAGCAGGTAAGCTCCACTCTATTTTTGAAGAACCTTATTTACCATTGTCAAAAGAGCTGACATGTATTATGTGTGGAGAAAAAGCTGCTAAACAGCTCGACCTGCTGCCCCCCTGAAAGACACGGTCATTCATAGAATTATTGAAATTATATCAAAAGTACGCTGATAGAGTGCGTTAAGATGAGCAGATGTTTTTCACTGCAATTAGCTGAGTCTGTAGTCAATTTGGCCAATTCACTCGTTTACGTTAGATACGAGTTTGAGGGTACGTCCCATGAGGACTTTCTGTTCTGTAAGCCGCTACCAACAGGAACTACAGGAGAGCACATATTTCAGCTTCTGAATTAATTTTTCGAAGAGAATGGCATCGACTGGATAAAATGTGTCGGAGTTTGTACAGGTGGTGCTAGAGCGATGACAAGCCGACATAGCGGTAGTTGCACGAATTAAAGAGGTTGCTCCAGGAATGAATGGACGCATTGCAACATTCACCGCGAGAGCTTTGCCGTCAGGAAAATGCCTGACGATTTAAATCTGTTAGACTCTGTTGTGAATTGTATCAATTTTTATTTGTTGTTACTGTTTTTTTCTGTAAAACGCTTTGAAAAGCCACATTTAAAGGCGCTATATCAAAGTTTATTATTATAATATTTATTATATGTATGTGTGAGTGTGTGTGCACGCACACTCATGTTGGTCATTGAGATTTTCTGGAGTTCCTATGAGGAGATAACTTGTAGGTGGTAGTTGGATGCTTTGTTTGGATTAGGGGTGTTACTTGGTCCAAAAAGTTTGAGAACCACTGTTCTAGAAGTTTAATGCAGGAAAAAACAAATATTCATGCATTAAGACAGAAATTAGATTCAGACTGTATAACAGATTGAACCATTTAAATATTCTAAGGGCTACATAGATTTGCATGTAAGCCAACATCGGGGGGGAATTTTTTAAACATGTATCTTTATTTTCAGTGGAATTACATTGGAAAGAATTCTATTGTGTATTCATACTTTGAGGTTGTAGGACCTGACAGAGAAAGAGAGATCAAACTGCTATGCACTGGAAAAATCTCTCTCTATATACAGTACAGTATATACTGTATTACCAATAGGGAAATATGGCAGGCCAGCTCACCAAGGGGGTGAATTCACAATTGACCTGCCACTTGAGGCTGCCAAAAAGGCCCTCTAATTATTGTATTCACACACAGCGACAATTAGTTAGATTATTGAAGGATTTTGGTCCACATTCACACATGAATCTAATCAGTAGTGTTTTTGACTATAAAGGACATACTGTCCATGGTGCTAGTGGAGGTTGGGATTTATGTGACTTTTTTTCATTTTTTGTAAGTCTTGGACTTTGTAAACATGCAAGAAACCTCTTAATTTACAGTCATTGTGAAGTTTTTGTGTGTGCAGATCCAAAGGACAGACTAGCCTAGTGTAGGCTCTGTCTCAGCAGCTTATAAAATACAGAGTTCTCATATCACACCTCTGACGAAGGGCTGATGTACACTTTTGTCACATGACCTCTGATGAGATCTATTACAACATTTTTGCTTGTTCACCTCATTATACTATAACAACTCACTCTTCTTGTATTTTGGTGGAATTATTGTTAGGAAGTTAGTATATGTATTAATAGATTTGTGTTTGTCTTATCTGTTGTAAATTCACAGTCTTGTCTTTGTGTGTCTGTTCTACAGTACCATGTTGTGTCAGGGTTACAGAACCTGGATTAAATGGAGGCACCCTGTCCGTCACCGGGACTGGGGAAGGAGCTTAGAGCATTTAACCTGGGTCTCTTGGCGTAGCAGGTTAGTCTTCTTTGTTTTGTCTTTAAGCATGATTATTTATATTTTATTTATTATATGTTTCACAGCTGTATACAGTTACTCACAATTCTGTGAGTATTGGAGTCCTGCATTCTATAAAAATAGAAAAACTCAATTGAGACAGACACCATAAAGACAAGGAGGAAACCTGTATCCTAATAAGAAAGGATCTAATCAGAACTAATCCAAGCTATGGAATAGATGCTAATCAAATGGGGACCTATTGCTCTATTCAAAGTAGTGCATCACCTTGACACAGGCCCTTCCTCGGGTGGATCTTGAGGGCCTGCGCACATAAACACACCTCCATTCCACAGAGTCAACACAGCTACTGTCTGGCATACCACCAGGGAATGCATTTTCAGTATCACAGAGCAACATATGCCAGCCCACCAGCACATCTCCTTAGTTTTGTGTAGTCTGTCCTGTTTTTTCAGACCCCCTCCAGGATCCTAGGCCTTACAGGTTGGTTCCCTCTTGGGAAAGGCTGCATGGTCTTCACTATCCTTGTTGTTCTCATGTGTTTAATCACAGTCACTAATTCTGTGCTCCATATACTCAAACACTCCTGCTGCAGCCATCATCTACTATATTTGATGCTCATTAAGTTAGCTTTTCTCCTGCATGTGCAGCTGTCAGCTCATCACACTCATTCAACATATCCATGTCCCCTGCAGACATTCTTGTATTTGCTGCTTGGCCAGACCAATTCTCTGGAAATTGTAGCTGTTGGCCCTCAACCAATCAAAAAGGCCGCTTCTCTTGTGCCAGTTTTCTCTCACAGAGCCCTGATGGGAAGCTTGTTCAATTCAACTCACATCCACCACACATTAAGGTAACAACCAGCTGCAATGGTGGAATCCCAGCCAAACAATAGCTGTCACCCTGTCAAAATCACTAAACCAGGAGATATGTCTTTTTGGATCTCTGGAAAGGACGTCAGAGTGATCATTTCATCTTTGCACTGGCTTCTTTTCAGATTTCGTGTTGACTTCAACATCCAGAGGAGTGGCTCCACTCAGTTCCATGCAGAGCCTATCCTTACAGCACCTTTCCCTCTCATTGAATTCCAATCCATCCAATTGCTGTAGACTCATTCAGATCATTTGTGCCTCATTCTACAGGTTTCCCCAATTAACAAGCAGAGTCTTGACTCTGGAGGCCATGCCACTAGATCTGAGTTTGTAGCTAAGATGGTGGCTTTCTCACAAAGTCACCCCTGACTACCTGACACATTATCTAACATGTTTGGGCATTAAAATATCAGAATCTCCTAATTTTACTCAAATGATGCTCCAATATATAAATAACGACAATACACATCTGAAGTTATTACTTTGTCAGAAGTCTCGAACTTACTGTATAAACATGAGTATGTGTGGCTGTAAAATATAAATTATTGAACTTTGAATTCTTTTTTTTACATTTAACATTCATTATACTTAAAGTGAGAGCTGAAGGTCATGCTTCTTGTTGCTTGATAAGCAGCTGCTATTTTAATTCTGGCCTTTAACAAAAATATCCATGCCATGTTTAAGATTAATGAATATAAAACTGAGGTCCAGGAAATAGTTTGTACCTACAGTAACTGTCATCACAGTAACACAGTAACAAAGAAAATAGCACACTATTTCTATACTTGGGTGGTTTTACAAGATACAGGATCATTAGGTAACAACTCAGTGAAAGTATAAAACAGTCACTTCTTGTGGCAGAGCTTCCTCCAAACTAGATATTCTGAGCGTAAGAAAAATAAGAGCTGGTCATTCAGCCCATATAAATTAGATCAATTCAAATATATATTTTAAATCTTTAATCTTTTCATTTTTTAAATCTAAATCTTATCAAAGAGTTTGTTGAAGGATCACTTTTTTAATTTTCAACCCTTTCCTTTCTTAATCCTTAATAGTATTTATTAATAAAAATAAATTTTTTCTTCTCTATCTCTTAGTGAGACTTTCAATTAGGGGAGCTGGAAGGTGTTTAATGGTTAATTTAATATTAACATAAAAAATAAATTATACAAGAGTTCAAAATAACAGTCAGCAAAAAATGTATATTACATGTATTTAACAAGTCAGTCGTATATTTAGAAAACATAGTATTCCTCAGAAATAGATGAAGAGATGAATAGTTATCAATTTAGTGAGCTGTGTCCTCAAAATACTTATTTGTTGTTATGAATAAGGAAAATTACTGTCAGCAAAAATGTTTTTAATGTGCTACTTTTCTTTTTGGCCATACTGTAGGTAACTTGTAAAACTCAGTTTTCAACAAGCTTTGTGTAAATATACTGCACCCTGGTATAACAACATCTCCTCATGTTAAATTCACATTGTGATAGATGGCTTGTGGTAGATGGCTTGTTTCTTGTTGACTAGTAGTCAACGAGGGAAAGAAATGAAAGTTGCAGGAGTTTCCTACTGTAATCACTTTCTACTATAACAAAATGTTTAGTCTAAAGTATGCTGTGCTCACCAAGTCTGTTTTATATTCTCTAATATAAAAGGCTATGCACTTATTTATGGAGCAATGTGACCTGTGATTTCTGATTTAGACACAATCCTATTAAAGTAAATACAGCACACAGGATTTTTCCAGTCTGTCTGTACTCTATATTGTAGTTCACTATCAATATAAAAGCATAATCTCCACTTGATGAAAAAGAAGGGCACGGAATTTGATTTTCTATGCTTTAGACTGAGAGGTCAAGCAAGTGCAGCGTCTTTTAAATAACATCAGCTTTTTGGAGACTCTAATTGCAAAGCCTTCAAACGGTATAGATTATTTAGTACTTAATTCGAGCTGGTAGCAAAGCACAGGAGAGTTAGGATTGAGAGATTAGGAGGTATCCCAAGTCAGAGCTAACAGTTTAGATGCAAATCTAGCAAATCTAGATTTTGAGTTAATCCTATTTGCTTTACAAATAATTTCAATGGGAAACCAGAATTTCATTGTTTTGTCCCAAAAGTGAGAAAGAGGAAGAGAAATGTTAAAGAAAAAGAAAAAGAAAGAGTTAGCTGATGACAGCTGCCTGTATTGATCTACAGTATGTTTGATTTCTTTAAACAATTGGAAAGTAGTATTTCATGCTTTTTTTTGCAAAATCTGTATGAGTAATCCTGAGACTTGTTTTCTGATTTGTTTCATGTATGGACATGCAACAAGTGTGATTTTTTTATTCTAAATTGTTTTCAGAATTGCACCACTAAGGCTTGGGTTTCATTATTACTTCACATGAACATGAACTTGACAACATTTTCCAATTTTGAATAGAGTCGTATATCTCTATTTAGACTGGACATTTTGCTTGAATGTAGAAATAAACCTATTCTATATTATATAATGTATTACTTATTTTACATAAAACATAAAACTGTGCATTACTTTTAAATTGCAGCTGCACATACTGTACCCATGATTATTGCTATTTCTATGTTTCTCTTTTTGTGTCTAAGTCTCACAGTTTGCAATGATGGCCATTTAGTATCTAAAATGACCAACAACAGGGAATTGTGAATGTGAATTTGATAAGTGATACATAAAACATTTGAAAGTTTGGCATGATTTCACACAAGAATCACCAAGCGATGACAGGACTAGTGTATAACACCTGTCCTCTAGGCTTACACAAAGTGTGTAAAAATGATCAACTTTTTTAAGTCACAACAGGTTTTTTATATTTACAGAAGCCCTGTCTAAATGGCTGGAAAAATGAAGATTGTGACAAATTGATGCCTAGAAACGCAAAATTCTGTCCTGAATTTACTAAACTTAAAATGAAACTAAAACTAAAACTATATGATAATTTAGAATACAGTTAGAATTACTGCATTACCTGCAGCTAAAATAGTTCAGGGAATGATAAATGAAACACAGAACAACTGATACTGTATGCATGCGTTTTCTCACATCATGAGATGAGACAAATTGATACAATGTGTCACTTAATCTCATCAGTAGACAGAAGTGGGAATACCAGCTTCCCAAGCTATGACAAGTAAAACTTATCAGGTAATTAGAACATTTATTTCAGCAGCATGAATCACAGAGAAAACACATGATTAAGTAGAATGGATTGGTATCATTAAGGAAAGTGAAAATGAAGCATGATAAAAATGGCAACATGGATTTCTGCCTATCCAGCACAGTGAATTAAAATCTGAAGAGGGACGTACTGTATGTAGTTATGGATGATTAATAAAAGGCATTCATCTTCAGTTGCATAAGTAGTACATACTTCAGGCCTTTGGAAGCAAGTAGATTCCCTTGGATTGTCTTCACATGGATAGTCAAAGAAAAGAACCAGAGAAGATTAGAACGGGCACTACGTTGATCAGATTGACAAATTGATTTGGGTGATCTGTTTTCTTGTATGTTACAGTTATTTGTATTTTCACCCACATATTCAATTCCATCCTACCTGGAGAGCTATATACTCTGCTTTTAATCCAAAGCACTGCAAACATGCAGGGAGAAGTCTGTATTTGATCATTTTCTTTTCTTGCCTCTTTCAGTACAGTGTAGCAGCCATGTGTGAACTGGTGTAACAAAGCTGCTGAGGTCAACTTTGTGTATACAGTATATCCACGTTCTGCTGTGATGATATAATAAAGTCTATATGGCACTGAGTTCCAATAGAAAAGACGATATAAATGAACTGCATTGTGCTGTATTCCCCAGATAAAAAGTAGATGGGCAGTGTACATCCTCAGAGGAGAAAATACTGTAAGGACAGCTGTTCAAGAGAAGGTAGATGTACTCTGAATAAACTTAACTTCTTCATGAAGAATTACTTCACAAGAAAGAAGAAATTAATTGATGTCATAACTGATGTCAATTATTAGACTTATTATTAGACTTAATAAATGGAACAGTCTCTTTTTCTTTGGGTTATTTTCATTATATTTGGGAATTTGATTTTATTTATAAAACAATGCTTACAAGGTTTATTGGTTTACCCAACATTTTAATCTGACAAGGAATTAAATACTATGCCCCTACATTCCCCAAATACACTTACATTTACTGTAGGAATAAAATTGCCAGCTTTCAGTTTTTGAAATGCAGGCTTTGGTTTGTCCAAATGTTAGTCAGTGTTTTATGAAAACCTTTTCAGCCACTTCAGTAAGCTTTAGTGCTTTCTCTACATATTATATTTAGGACACAGACGTTATCTCATAAGTTGCACATGGCATGTGGTCGTTCAGCTTCTGATACACAAGTGTGAAAATCTCACACTCTTGCCAGTCCTAATCCTCAGTTAGGGATCAGCCACTACATTCCACGTGCAAGCTTACATCCTAGACATGAGATACGGTATGGTCCTGATGGGAGCTGAAATTCCCTGCCCTAGCTTCCAACAGTTATTGAGATTGAGCAGAAGGTCAAGGCGTTGAAACATACAGCCATGCTGGGAGACGTCACAGTGCTGGCACTTGCTGGTAAATTAAAACAGAGACCACTGCTCTCCCCACAGCTACTTCTCAGTCAGGTCTGCATGACATGGAAGAGGTTGTGAGTGTGCATACTATGTTCCAACCTGTTTAGTGCACTCCCAGAGAGATTGTCATGACATTTTCATTAGCATCTAATTCAATGAAGCAGGGCGTGCAGCTGTAATTTGCTAACTTTAAATTGTAACCATTTTTTGATTAAATTAATATATATTTGAAAGAGTGAACCTGCTTAAGAAACAAATGCCAACAAGCAATTTTCACTTTCATAATGCCTGGCACAGAAATACCAAATATCGGCAGGGATAAAAGCTGATTTTTGGCATAACAGTAAGACCTTCTCAATATTAAAATCTAAGGACTGTGGACCTGAAAGTAGCTATTGCTTAACCAAGATTGTAGGAACAGTGTTAGCTGAGTAGCATTAGTGTAATGACATTTGGTAGTGTTTTTTTCTTAAATGCAGATTTTTTATTCAAAAATGAAAATGTAAAATAGGCCTGAGGAAAAGGCATTAGATGACGTTTAGCTTACTAAAGATTGATTATTATGTAGAGTGATTCTTTAGAAAACAATAGTGATTGCAACTGAAATGTTTGATTTCTCAAAATTGACTTTTAAAAAACCTTTTAAAGTTTAAATAAAACTTTACATAACCTCTTTCTATGAACACATATAATTTGGAAATTTTAATTGCAATCTCATATCATTTTGTTGAAAGAAATATATGCATTAGGGAAATAAGTACTCATTAACTGTCTCCCCCATTTAATTTTGATATTCAACATATCTGCAGTCACCTAGAATGTAGAAGAGATTTAGAATGTCAAGACTACATTATATTCAGATAAGAAAATAACACATGCCAGACAATGACATACATAATGTATGAGGAGATTCAAATATTATTCTTTAAAAGGCGACCTTTAGGTGTAATTGGTCCTCAATGTGCTAAAAACCTTTGGTAGCAGATGCTAGACGAATCCTTTTTCTTCCTCAAAGAGGAGTCTCAATAGGACATTACAAGCAGCACTTTTAAATCTGTCTTCATCTGTTCCTTAAGTAGCTTCTCATGGGGTTTGTTTTTAACTGCACCTCAGCTTTCAGCATAAGTGGTACTTGGTTGAAAAATAAGGATATAACAAAGACCAAAGAATAGGTTGTCTAGACCTCGGATGACTTTTATTCAATGTTTTTTTTTATTTTTCCTCCTCATTTGGAGCAGGTGGTCTGTCAGTAAAACAGAATAATTATCTTCCTTCCCCGATTACGAGTTTGGAATAATTGCAGTTTTCTGCTTTGAAAAGTAGTTTTTAGGTACCGAACAATGTGTCTAAATTTCAGTTTGCTCAATATTACTTAATGCTCAATTTTATTATGTGACATGATTGGTCTGAATATTAATACAGTGATGAATGAATTGTAGCCATTTGTAGAACTGTCCTGCAATATCTAACTTTAATTGAGTTTAAAGATTCTCATTTTCTTATTCTCAAACTTTCTCAGTCTATTCACTCTTTCTCAGTCTAAAATTTAAAATAAGGCTCCTTATGATTATGATTAAGAGTAATTCATTTTGTTACATTATAAGTACTGTTTTTGTTTACATCTAAATACTAAATTTTATTAATAAAGACTTCAGCATTTATTCATTAATTTGAAGTATACAGTCAATATGTATAACTCTTATCAAATAACAGTTTACCATAGTTCTAATCTTTAAAGAACTTAATTATTGTAAGTTCAACTTCTTTATAGGGGAGCACGTTATAAGGATTTAAAATATTTGTTGAAATACTTGTCAAAAACAGCAAATGGGCAACATTGTTCTGACTATTGAGACCCAGACAACACCTTTTCCGGCTGGGCCTAAATAGTATTTCCAACTTCCACTAACCAAATAGAATATGGAATTCTACCACTGAGCTGTAGTCTAGTCTGATATCCAAAGTGTGTTGAATAAGCATTAACAGATGAGAGTGTCTCACTTTCATGCATCTTGACTGAGACAGAAATGTTTATAACCTATATTTGGAACCTACTTATCAGAACTTTTGGCACAAGCATTGCCAGAGTGAGATTTACATGATGCATTTCTAACTCATTATGCTGTGACTCATCTCTTGCAATTATTTGTGGGAATTTGTAAATCCAGAAAAAGACCTTCAGGGAATTTTCAACTCTTTACACTATGAAGTAAAGCTCTTTATGACAGGTCTTAAAGGGTCATTCTTTCGGAAGCAAAACAGTAAAGGATGTAACTTCATTATATGAACTTGATTCACAAAAGAAGAGGATAGTCTTTTTTCTGTGTTTCTGTCTAATTTCAAACAAAAGCATCTACCTTGGATGTGCATAAATGAAAACCAGTTATGAATATTTTTTGGTGTTCTTAAAGTAATTTAGATGTTGTTTCTCTGGCACTAGCTGGACTGGCTGAGATTTTACCATTTTGACCACATATTCTGAGACATTACATTTTGTCATTACATGATATTACATGACATTTTACCTTCCTTTAAAAGTTCTATAACACAAACTTAGCATTTGATACACATCACTAAATCAGGTGACTATAATGATATACTGTATATACTGTAATTATGCACATTAATCTATCATTTTTACATGAAATGATTAATGTATGATTGGGAAAAGTCCTTACTAATCTCAACTATTTTATAATTTAAAAAAATCCTAATTTTTTTAATCCTAATATCTTACATATTGTACTTCAAGAGGGCACAGAAAGAAGTGAACACACTGCAATTTAGATTTACATACAGTATATAAAGAAACATATTTTTTAAATTAAGTTATTTTAATATTTGATTTTTTGAATATCTTGTTTAAAGGCAAATTTACTTTAGTTTTGACTGTGTTAATTTATTTTATACTAATTGTCCTTTGTTGAAACACCTGTTTTAAGGCACATTACCAATGTGCCTGATAAACATAATCAGTGCAACATCCTCAGTGTTTAAACGTTGTTGGGTGGACCTCAAATGTACTGGCACATGTCCCTCGTTTCATATTCCTACTGTGATACAGACATATAATATATAAAGTTTATTGCTTATGTAATGATTCATTTATTAAATTATTTTTTTTTTAAATCTAAATATGATACAGCCTTTGATCTCACTATCCAGCCACAGAAATCTGAATCTCCCTGTAAAAGAAAATAAACACGTTCTCACTTTGATAGCTGCTTACCTTGGATATTTCAGTCTACAGAAATCTAAATTAATCTTAGTTTTCTATGAGGATATGTTTAATATTGTATTTTCTTTTCCTTTTATGAACTGGAACTACAGCCAGCAACATGATTCACAATAGTAAATTGTGGATGAATGCATTGTTTTCCATATGTGATTGAAAGAGTTTACTTTAGTTTCGATTAAGTGCATGGTTTGTGTAACTATATAATTAAGCAGCTTTTACTTTTCTTAAAACTATGAAGTATGGCCACTTGGCAGCTTACAAAATTCAGCAATGACTGACAGACACATAATATCATGCAAATAATACTAACCAAGGAGGAATTTTCCATAGTGTAACTGGAACTAAAGTTAGTTTTATTTTAGAGTACCAATTTTCCATTTAAGCACATATAATAAAGTGTATGCATATCTAAATTCTACTGTATTTGTTCTTTTCCCATGCCTCACATTTGTTACAGTATATAAAGTTACTGTTTATTACCCACTCTACCATCTACCTAATACAAGATCTAGTTTTGAAAGGACATGGCAGACAGAAATAGCTACGACATGAAGGAGTGTGTCATTACAGGCCTGTGCCCACTTAAAAATCAACCCTAAACAAATGAACACCTGTATGTAATTATGATAGCAATTCATTCACAAAATAAGCCATTAAAAAATCAACAATGATTTCCAGACATTTTAATGGCACAGGATTTTATATGAGACAGAATACGTACTGTGAGCAGCACCCTGACAAGATACAGCTTGTGCGCTAGTGACTTTTCTTATGGGAAGGATAATAAAATATCTTTACAGGGTGCAATTAAATCAACAGAGATAGGACTGTATTTGTCAGGTATTAGAAATGCCGCTCTATTGCTGATAGAAATGAAGACAATAACCTTTTATTTTTTTAGTATAACTACTGTATAGTTTAAAACTTTACAAACACTGCTGTGAACACGTTTAATTATTTTAACAAATGATCATTTTGGAAAAAAAGTGAGATGCCTATTGTGCTGAAAGTGAAGTGGAGCAGTTCACAAGGTTGTTATTCCTCCTCAGCTCTTCATTTACCATTTACCTTTGACCTTCAATATGGGTCATCTTTTGTGATCTATCTGAACATGAGAAATTTCTCATGATACATTATAAAGATTGGGAAGTGTAACCTTTAGTGCAGTTCACCTAGGAATTAATAATCATGAGTACCAGTAGTACATAGCTTATAATCGCATTCATCTTGAAATGAATGGTGATTGATTTTTACTTTCAGCTGTATCTGAGTTTCATTTTATTGATTTTAATCTGTGGTAGATGTCAGCCACTCCGTCCAGTACAGCCTTATCTTTTGTTATACAGTGACTGTTTTTAGCTTGCCTAAGAGAGAATGCTCTTAACAGAAATTAAACAAAAACTCATAACTTGCTACTTGCCAACAATATGAAAGTGGACTGTAAAGTTCATTTTCTGAACAATGAAAGTGTGACTAATGGCAGTAATACAAGCAGCTCATGCTTCAGTGTGTAACAGAATGACTGACACATCCTGAAATGAAGATGCAGTTATGGATGTAAAATATATACAGGATACTTATACATTTGTCTATTTGTCTCACTATTTGTCTGATAGTGAGTTTTTTTTTATATTAACCTATTTGATTGGTAATAGTAATAGGGTAATTTATTTTTAGTAACTGAGAAAGCCAAAATACATAACTCAATGTTCTTGGATGAGATAAAAGAATTCCATTGTCTTATAATTACTTTGTTTACTTGTCCTATATAAAATTTATATAGAGTATAAAAAATTGTTTTCCTCATTGAATTCGAACTTCAAAGTCCCATTATAACTTCTAAAGGATAATGACGATGATTTCTTTACATCTCTTATGTTTAATGAGTTTCAATAAAATATCATGCACTACTAATGGTGACATAATTCAGAAATGGAAATAAGCTCCTAATTGTATTGCAGTGAATGCGAAAAAACTTATCTATCTAGGAGAGTTCTTGACCACAAATACACTCAAGTTGTCTATTGACACATTGGCAATAGCCATCTATTTTTACATAAGACAGTCTGAAGTTCTTTTTTAGTAATTCAGTTTTGACTCAATTCAACATGAAAAAAATACTAGATATCAAATTATTAATGTCAGCAAGGCAATAAAATAGATTATTTATCCCGACAAATATAGCTGTATGACATTGGTATTACAGTGAAAAGTTCCGTTATGTTTCCTGACATTTTTCTGGAGTGGGTCTATGTATAGCGAAAACAGCAAGGTCCAAACATAGAGTGATTAATACGAAAATGCATCATTTATCTACAGTAATTGTTTTGGGATTTGTTAATTAGAATTTGTACCAGGAGAGGATGAGGAAAGTAGAGGACTACATCTACAAGGACAATGGTAATGCTAATGCTATCAATGTCCAAAGACAAAGGCACTCTTCAATCTTCTGATTAAAGTAGTTCTGGTACTATGAAAGGGACAAAAAACAAACAGAAACATTTTATAAATATTATATGATGAAATAAAATTATATACTTGGTTTTCAGCTACATTTTCTAGGATGTGAGCTTAGAGATAAGGGGGTACAGTAAGTTTAAAATGTATTTGTGAATTATGAATTTAGTTTCTTGAGTAGTGCCTATAATATGCTAAACTTAGCGTACTTAAATGTGGCTGGGAACATGTCTGAAAGGATTTAATTATATTTGATATGGGATGGGCAAGTATATGAAGGAAATAAATATTTTACTACACTATCTTGTATGTGATTTAAGCTGCACTACAGCCCATGTAGGTCGTAGAGTGGAATAGCAATTAGCATTTCCGTTTCACAGTGTTGGAGCCCTGGGCTCAGTTCCTGGGGTGGATTTTGTATGGTCTCACCATGTTTATGTGGGTTTCCTATGAGTGCTTTGATTTCCTCCCATGGTCCAAAGACCATACTGGTAGGTTAATTAGCGGCTGGAAAATCTGTCCCTGGTGTGAGTGTGATTTTGTGTGCTTGTGTCTGTGTCTGTCTGTGCCCTGCAATAGCCTTGTGTCCAGTCCAGGGTGCATCTCGCTTTGCGTTGTTGTTTGCCATGTTGGGTTCGGGCTCCCCTCCCAGTGACCCTGTACTGATAAGTGGATTAGAAGAAGGATGGATGAACTAACCAAGCGGAAGGATTCAAGAATTAAGTGAGTGCGTAGGGAATGGTGGGTATGTCTCCTGCTGAGTACAGCCCAGCATACTCTTACTGTACACATAAGCTGTCTGTATATGCACCATTGTACTGTTATTTTAAATGTGCTGCAGCTACAGTACATAAACCTTTCAAATGTTCAAAGAATTAAACTGTGTTCAGAATCCATTTTTTCAGTAATTTTTTGTAGACTTTGTTACAGTTCAATCACAGATGGCGTAAGATCTTTTGATAATGAATGCTTCTCATTTAGTTAAATCAGTAAGGTGCCCAAATCTTTTCATCTTACTTTTTGAGTTTCACTGTTCTTGAAAGGGACATTGCTTCGTGGTAACCCAAAGTAAGCAAATTGATCAAAAGCAGCAAAAACAACTAACCACCCAGAACGTGTACAAATGTAAACATACTGTAGACAGGATCCTCATGTGTGCATAAATAAATTACAGTTTGGAACCAATGACATTGATAATCAAATCTAAGTTGTTTTTAAATAAGATGCATAAAAACAGTAAAATTATGCAGTAAAATTCTATTTCATTTGAAAATTAAATGAAATAAAACCCAACAACTGACGTATCTGATCAGCCCCCCACTAAACATTTGGGCCCTGAGCATGCAGGCACTGATCTAGTTTGTCTGTGCCATAACCTCGCCCTGGGAGGGTGGCAGGAGAAACAGACCTGAGGAAAATGTAGTTTATTCTATGGAGAGGAGCCCATTTTTCATCTTCATATCTGTAGGATATTCATACATCACTCGCAAATAGCTAGTGATTGCATCACATTATCCATGTTACTGACCATTATCCTGTGGTCAGAGGAATCACAGTGACTGCTTCTGCTAGTTGGGTATTAAGCTCAATTAAATTAGCTTGCTTGGATTTCTTTAAGTATTTGATATGCTTTGTTTCTGAATAAATACAATAAATGACTGTACTTTTATTTTGTGCTTCTTAAAGGTTTTGTTATTCATAAAATTTCTACTTTGAGTTGAATAAAGACTATTCAGGGAGGATTATTTGTATTCACATACAGTATATCGCAAACTAGTGAGAAAAACCAAAACCCATGATTAATGTTTATGTAATTAAATAAAAAATTGAAAATACTTTCTTATTGTATTACATAATTTTAATACACATAAACTTCACAGACCATTTTTTGGCTGGAAGAATAAAAATTGAAATGTTTCAGGCAGAAATAAATCTGCTTTTTGTTGGATTTTGCAAGCATTTGGTTACAAGTTTGATCAAATGCATCTGTAGCCACTGTTAAAGAAAATATTTTTGCCAACTTACAGTATAGAGCTTCAGGAACTCAGTTCCTGAAGGGCTGTATAACTTCAGTTTTTTTCCCATCTAAGTAGTCAATTAAACAATTGATCTAATTATATTGAATTCCTACAATATGTATTGTATTCTATTTACCATACATATAATAAAGATACATGCAATCTGTAATTATTTACAGACAAAAAGAAAAGAACAAAAAATATATTAATTAATACCTAGATATTTTATATACTTAGCAGATTCCCACAATTTATCATTAGATAATGATAATTAATTTCTAATTTAGAAATATATAGGATTTTTCTTATGGTCTTTTAGAGTTGATTACACAAGATACTCACTTCATTTAAGGTATAGTTACCTCAGAGTCTAGTCAAAAGTATTACAATTACTGTATGCAGTTCATTATATACCGTAATTACACTAAGTACTGTATACAGTATAACTGAAAATATGGATAGACCAAAAAAACCCACAAGAAAATAGGCCCTTCAGGAACTGAGTTTCTGACCACTAAAGTATTTTGTAAATATTTGTTGAGCTCTGAGGATGGAAGTAGATTGATGTCTTATCTCAAACAGCACTGTGCTGTTATTACCTCAGAATGGTTGGTACTGTCTTTGCAACAGTACAGCAGTAGCTCTCAGTCTTGTAGCAGTGTAACAGGGCAACCAAAGGGAGAGTGTAAAAACAGAACTGAGCCACCAGAGGGTGACGCTGAGACACTCCGTACACAGGGAAAACTCGGATTCTCATGAGGAAGTCAAAGAATTGGCTGCACCTGGGAACACGGTTCCCCATTAAAAGACTTAGATCAGGCAGATTAGACAAAATAGACAAGGGTGGCTACTCGAACTCTCACTTGCTCTGTGAAATAAATTGGAAACATTTAGAAAGTTTAAACAGCTTTAGCAGACTCGATCGCTGCTGTGCAGGCCCACCAGTATGAAAGAAGACAGATTTTGGGTATATTGGCCTAAACTGCATTGACCTGGCTTGGGAACTCCACTGCTCCAGGTTTGGGTGAAGAGGGAGTAAGGCAAGTCATTGCTCTAACAAGTATAGAGGGGGAAGGAAAGTAACACCATGGTTGTATTGATGACATTTAAATGCCCATAATATATAGTAGGGATGGTTTATGTGCAGGTTCCTCTGCTACACTATCCATTAAGGGAGTTCTGTTGCAGGTACAGTAGCTAGAATTGGACTTTTTTTATCCTATTCAAGAATCCCAGTCTTACAGTACCTTGAGACTTTCACACCACGGAGTAAACCTGAAAACTTTCACCAGACCAGAGTCCCTCAAAGTCTTATGCATAAAGAAGCTTCAATGGCATCTTGACTCCCTTGGTCTCTATATCTGCTACCTCAGCTCCATAGGTCTCAGACTCCACAGTGGTTAACCTGATCCCTTCCCACTCTCGCCGCAGCAGTCGCAGAATGGATTACAGTAATGGAACCCTATTATACTGTAAATATCAAAATACCACATACAGTACTACTGTTTATATAAATAGTATTATCTTTTTGTCTTTAGCCATTGTCTTTTACAATATCAGTTTTCGGATCCTGGTTCCCTTGCTTGTTTTTATATTCTGTGTTGCTGGTTGACTTTTGAAAATGATTGACAGTGCCGAAATTAGTTTTCAGTGATTTGTAAATGTGTAATGAGTATGCTAAGCCTTTTCTTATCATGTAAAACTCAGGAAGCATAGGCCTCAAAACCCAAGGCAGAAACAAGTGTATTCTTGATGAAAATGACGCTCACCTGTTAAAATACAAGCTTTGTCTATACCTGAAACATATTGTGTATTTGTACATCATACATGTACACAGGACTGTTGTTCTTCTGTTCTTCCAGATGTCCTTGCACTGTCCCCCATCCCTTGCTCATGATTCTTTGGGATGGCCTTTGTTCCATCTCCTAAGATCTCATTGTTGGCTGGATTTGTGTTCCTCTACAGTTCTCCTCTCGTATATATTCAGAAAAAAGTCAATATTATCTTGAATGCCATGTGTTCTTCACCCAGAGAAGCTGGCATGGTCTTCCCAGCCCTGCTTCAAGTTTTTAGTCTGACTTTTAATGTTTTCAGTTCTGATTATTATTTAGACTTGTGCTCTTGGGTGTGAGAAGAACATGAGAAGACACCCTTACAGAGACAATCATTTGCATGCTTACAGATAATAAGAAAGGTCAGCAAACTGAAGGAATTACCAAGGGATATAGGATCATACCAAGGACCAAGGAATACAGTTACATTGAATATTCAGGAAGTTTTAAAGAGTTAATATTCAGTTTTGTTTTGGCACTGAAAAGCCTTTTAATGTTTACAAACCAGGACTGTCACAAAAGCTGGTTTAAATTAATACTTGTTAACAATTCACTCTGGTTTGCATTTTTAAACAGCCATATTTGTAATTCACTGTAACGGCTGTAGAGTCACATGCAATTTTAAGTTTTGGTAACCTCAGTATTTCAGTAATTGTATAAGTATTTGAATAATGCAATAATTTACTAAATGTATTGGTCAAGAATTCAGCCACTCAATACCTTAGTAGCATAAAATGTCAATTGATCTTTCATGATGCTTTTAATCAAGAAAACCCATGCAGTGAGCAATGTTCTGCTGTTGCAACTTGTACTCAGTGGACCATAATAGAGCTTGGCAAACGGTCATTTTGTTCTTGGCAGAGGTGGATTATTAAATACTGGGATGAGTTCATTTATTACTTCAGCTTTGGCATGAACTAAAATATCTTATAAATCTGTAAAGCACCTGGCCAATGCTAATGTTATGGCAAGAGAAATCCAAATCAAGCAAGGCCATGTTTATGTTAAATGAGTGATAATTGCAAATAATTGTGGCTGTTAAAAGATACTGAGCAATTTTGTATGAGTTCAATGGGAATTGTTTTTCCTGAGTCTTGATTGTAACCTTAATATTTCAGAGCCATTACTGGTAACGAGCTTATTCAGGTAATTATTTCTTTAAATTGCCTGTTACTATCCAGTGACTGTTGCGTGTTTTAATAAGTGAATTAAAATAAAGTGTCAGTGGATTAACCAAAACAGAGAAAAAGATGAAGAAGAAACTTGATCTTTACATTATTAGATCCTTTTTTTCCTACTATTTATTTCTTTTTCCCCTGAGAATCAAGTCAATAAACCGTCATATACTGTAGCTTTAATCAATATTTAATGGAAGAGCTGGACAAAGGGTTTTAGTCTTTTTCCAGAGTGGACTTACTTTTGGCTTTTTGATGTTCTTCACTTTGATACATGACATAAACTAACATTCTGTCAGCCTTTAGAGGTAACTGGTGATGTGTGCATGTGTGTGTTTATGGGTATGCAAGGGGGGTGTGTGTCTTTTTTTTCCTTTTTTAAGTCTAGAAGCAAGTGATCTCACTAAATTACCTACAGCTCACCTAAAAGCAGTGAAACATGGGGCTGAATTTTAATGACTAGCCAAGACAAATCAGTCGACAGCACCACACGATTAAGGGAAGTCATGGCTTGATGTCGCTTTTAAATGAACGATCATCACGTTATCCACAGTGTGGAGTACTCTTGTCCCCGAGAGACCAATTTAAGATTTAGGCAATCAGAGAAGGCAAAAGAAAACTGTCTTAAAATATTAAACTTGAAAAGCCCTACTTTATAATGTTTAGGCATGGATTTACAGTATTGTAAGCTTTGGTTATGGAAAAAAAGCCTAATAACTCAAAATCTTCTTTTTCAAAGCAAGACCACCTTTTTCAAAGGAAATATGAGCAGAAATATTTAGATTAACTATTCTATTTAACCATCTTTGTTTAGTCTTATTTTTATGCTTTCCTGAGCAAGCCATTGTTTGTATGCATTTTAATTCAAGGGGAAAAATGTGTACAGTAACTGCAAAATGTAACTCTATAGATACTGAAATTACAGCTAATTTAAATAATTAAAACAATATAATAAAATAAATATGACCTAAAGTACTACAGAACAAAGAAATGTATTGATTATTTCTAAATTAGAACTCTTCCAAATCAAAAACAAAAAGGAGTTAAAAAATACAAGAAAATTAAATATCTTTGCAGTATTTCATAGGCCTGTTTCTACAGTATGTCACACTAAGAAATAAACCACCCCTGCTTTTGAGAATGTTGTACCTCTCCATTACAAATGAGACACATTATAGCAGTTGCAAAGAAAAGCTTACTGTGCAAACCTTATGAAGAAATCAGTCTTCTATTAACATTTAAATGATCTCTTTTATAAAGAGATAATATTATCTGTGAGAAATTAAGAATTATTGTAATTTGAAGGTCTTAAATGGATGAAATGAACTTTTCTTCTCTCTTAGAGCTTAATGAAATCTACCAGCTTCAATTACCGTTAATGAGTTCCTCTGCAGCTCTGTCCTTTAAAGCCTTCACCCCTGCCGCAGATTGTGTATATTACTGGTTATGTAGCTTTAATTATCAGCACACTTTGTTGAGTGAGTAAGTTATGACATGTTTTTTCTAATGTGTAGCCTCTCTTTTTTGTAATTGAAATTCACTTGCATAAATGATTTACTGTTAGAGGGCCGCAGTTTAAATTAATTCCATTGTGTAATTTCTCAGGTTCCAAGACCAGTTAGTGGGTGATTTTCTGTCTGTACATTAACATTAATGAGAGTCTTCAGTGGCATGGTGACAGTTAGGACTGCTGCCTCACAGCTCTTGGTTTTTGGATTTGATTCTGAGTGGCAAATTTTGTTTGTTCTCTTCATGGCCACATGGAATTTTCCCTCACTTTTCGAGGACATGCAGGTTAGGTTTCAGTGTTTCTTCTAGATTGTGCCTCTGGGACTGGTTTCCTCATTCCCCTAAGCAGACAGAACACGGTATGATATGTTTGACTGAATGTAGTTGATATACAAGAGATAAGGCAGAAGAATTGAAGTCTTCACTTCCCACTGTTCTACTCTTTACTACTCACTGTATAAGACAGGAGAGCTGTCATCACGGCTCACAGTGTGAAAAATACAAAAAAGTGTCACTTGTATTTGAAATACTGATGCAAAAAGTGCGAGGTGAGTATACCATGACGTTGTTAAAAGTAAACAGCAGTAATGGTAACAGAACACTTTTACAGCAAGAGTTTTCAACACAGATCCTCTAAAGCTGCAGATATCTCCGCTTTATAGTGTAATATAGTTTATCCATCCATTTTCTAACTGCCTCTTCCAGTTCAGGTTCACGGGGGAGCTGATCTCAGCAAGCAATAGGAGAAAGACAGGGGATGGGACTGCAGACCATCACAGGGCAGACTCCGACACAAACACACATGCACTTCCACTCACACCTAGGTCCAATTTTCCCAGAATACCATTAACCTACCAGTATGTTTTTTAAACTGTGGGAGCAAATTAGAGCATCCAGAGAAAAAACAAACAAACATGGCGAAAACATACAGTACAAACTCCATACAGATAGAACCCCAGGTCCGGAATTAAACCCAGGACCCCAGTGTTGTGAGGCAGCAATGCTAATCATAGCGAAGTGTCCCTATAATGTAATTTCCCCAATCATTTAATCATTTTACCAAGTGTAATACTCTTTTTAATGACTGGAAAATATGTTGCATATACAGTAACTTAACAAAATCCAGCACTTTAAATGCTGGAAATCAATGGAGTAATATATTTCAAAGTTCAACTGCTCTCCTTCAATCAACAATGACCTACAACTTTCTAGTGAGCACCATCCAAGCTTATAAAATGTTCATCATAGTACATGTTTTTGCTGTTACTGTATTTAGTGTAGGAATTATACAGTGTGAATAAAAAGTTCATGTATATAAACTTGTTTAAAAAGAAGAGCAGATATGCATTTTATTGTGTTGGCTAATTTTCTTTCAGAAGTGTTTTATGCACATTGTATTGTGCTTCTCCAACACTCCTTAACCACTAACTACTTTTTAAGAATACAGAAGAATCCCTCCACACCCAGTGGTGCTATAATTTAAAGGGTTTGCTGTAATTGAAAGAACAGGGAATTCTTGAATACTCTTTACAAAAATCTTTAAAAAACAAAACATTAAAGCTGAGCAATTAGATTAATTTAGAAACAAGGAGCTGAGCTGATAGAGGACTCCACAAGCCTCAAGGACATGTTTCAGATATCTGCTTTAAAAGTTTGTAGCTATTCATTCAACAGCATGTACTTACTTAAGATGTTGCATACTGTATGTGCATATAATAATTTAAAGTTACAGTGAATACGAATAATTCCAACAAAAAGATGATCACAGAAATGTGAAATAACAAGTTCAGATGTGCTTTTCAATCCTGTTACATATACTGTAGGTATTTATCTACAGTACCTACTGTATATGTAAAAGTGTTTCACCTGCAGCTGACACATCTTAATTCATAAGCCTGAATCTTTTTATTTTGTTTTTATGAAACTGTGCTAACAGTCATCTGTTTTAGATTATAGAAAATGAAACTGTGTCAAACACTTGTATGAACATGTTGGGAATGTTATGATACCTGCATGATAATTAGATAACTGTAAAGAGGCACTAGCTGTGATAGAATGAAGTAATGATTTCGTAGCCTGGGAAATCGGTTTCAAGCAGTGATGCAGTTTAGAAAAAAAGAGTTTAGGCATGTGAGAAGCTGGTTTGTCTTTTTGCTTTGATTTGTAGTAGCAGCACAGTCAACAGTAGGTGACAGGTTCCTATCCTGCCTCAAGGTGACCTGGATTAGGGCCATTCACCAACACCCCAGCCTTGAGCTATTCAAGGTGCAGCTCACAATCTAGTTTTCACTGAATAAAATCCCCACACTGCTGGTGCAGAATATTTAATGAGATCACAATAAATTCCACCTAAAAAACAGTACAGGCATCCAGGAAAATTTAAAATGTAATAAAAACAGCATATAGACATTACTGCCATTGAATATGGCTATGATACATTTTCAATATATTTTCTGGAATTTCTATAAAATATCAATGAATCTATTGTGCTATTGTCATCAATGTGGTAATAATCCAAAGAGAACTCTAGAATTCTAAGGCATTAAGTATTTTTACCAGTGAAAATCACAACATTTAAGCAAAAATAAAGCATATATATTATTTATATATCAGAATAGATAAATTGAGCAAACCTATTATCAAGGTTAAACTCCAGAAGGTTCTATAGCAAAACAATTTTGCAATGCTGGTAATGTACTGCAGTTTAGCACAAAAGTCAAATGATCAATAAAAGGAGAAGATAAAAGGGTAGTTTTCTAATTATCTGGGTGTAACAGGTCTTTCAGACAAAAGCATGGCACACCCTGTCATGAAGAGTACATTTTGTCAGTTAAAGATGATTTATGTCTTCTCCATAGTGTTTTTAAAAAGCAATAATTTTCTTCCTTCTCAAAAGCCTTTGTGAATTTTTAAACACAAACTGACAGAGGGAAATACATATTTTTCGGATGTTTTCAGATCTTTGTATTGTTACATAATACACATCTAAAAGTTCAGAATACATTTATATAGTGAATTTAACTGTTCTTTTTTTCAGCCACCAGCTCTTAACAAAAAAAGAGACTAAAACTAAATTTAAAAACTTAATGCACAACAGGAATTCGAAAGGAAGCATTCAGCAATGAAGGTCTCCCAAGCAGTACTATAAATCCAGCAACCTCCCCATTTCAGGGTGCCCTCATTTACATGCCTCTTTAGGAAGAGGAAAAAAATTGGGCAAGATGTGCTTACTAGCACACCAAGCATCATGACACTGGAGACTGAGCTTTTTTTAAGTACCACACACTATCACCTTGCACATGACAACCCACTCACCCTCAGCACTTCTGTATGTCCTGGTCATGTTTCACAAGGATGATATCAGATCAAATATCATAATATCAGATAAAAAACAACTTAAATTGCCATAAGCAGATGTTTTTAAAAAGAGTGCCATGAATTGCAGTCAAGTGCACAGAGACAGAAGGCTTTACATCATGCTTTATAAATACAATTTGAATAGATCTGAAGTTGTTTGTTTTGGGAGGTAATTTATCTCTTTTTAAGTTTTTAAGCCTGTATTAGCCAGTTCTGTTCTACTATTTAATTACATATTATGGTTGAAATATTACCTCCTGTTACTGTTGTAGTGATTCATAGCCGGTTCAGGGACGCCAAATATGTAATCATAGTGGCTCTCTGAAGGCACCAGTTCTGTAGGGTTTGGGCATTTACTGAGACAATTATTAATTGTAGCAGTAAATCACAAAGTTGATTCTTTTGATGGCTTTAGAATCCAACCATGCGACATAACTCAAACAACGCGCACACACAGGTACTAATACACGAGGATACATTTATTAATACATAGAATATGCATATAAACCTAACAGATCTTATCGAGAGGGTTATCAGAATACAAAAGATATATATTCAATCAGTTACAAAGTGTTACACATCAAGAGGACATACGTTCAGTATATCATTCATTAAGACCGTTTCGTAAAGTGAACTTGGTTACAACTTCTACATTAGATACTCAAACAAGTACATAACTCTTAGGAATTAAATTGATATCAACTGGTTGGGATAACAATTGAATTCTCGAGCTGTAATGCATTGAAGTTGAATACTCATCCAATCTTTGGGGATTCAGATCTCCTGCGGGCACAAAGAAACAGTTGCAGGCTGTTGCTGTCCAATCCGCGCTCTCTGGCTCCGTGCCAGGCTGTGCTGTGCGGCTTGCGACGGTGCGCTGCTGATGCTCACTGTTGGCATTAACTAGCAAAGTTTGTGCACAGGAGAAAAGATGACTGTGGGTCCCAGCAAGTCAGGAAGAGGACTGGTTCGTTCCTGATGAAGAGCTAGTTCTGAATAGTGATTCAGCTTTCCACAGTTCCGACCTGTTCAGGAGGCCTGCTGCTGGTTACTCTCTGGCAACCTCCACTCTAGACTCTTAGAACAAAGGAAAGTTCTGGCACTCGGACACACTGGCCGTTCCGTGGTTGTCCGGGCTGAGTCTCAGGATGGTCAGGAGGCGCGCTGCGAGAATGTCCTGCCCTTGGGAGCCTTCTGCTCCTGGGCCGTCCTGCCCTGGAATTCTCACAGAATCTTGTTGAATCTGAATCTGAATCTGAATCTTGTCTGAATCTCTGTGTTGCCTGTTTTTACCTGGAGGAACTTCAGCTCATTGATTGGCTGAAAGTTCCATGGGCATCAGAGTCCCACGTGGGTTACTCGGCCCTACCAGTCCCTGATTGGTTGATCAAGGTGAGATATGAGTCACTTACTCCTGACACTTAGGAATGCAATCCAGATGTCCAACTCGCACTCCCTAGACAGATAGGCGCCAATGGATGACCATTGATCATGATAGCCAGGCTTAGCTAAGTGCATCCCCCTTTGGGAGCTGGTTTCTTATCACAAGAAAACATCTTAAATCAGCTTGCATGAATTCTTTCTCTGTGGCTGCACCACAGAGATGAACAGAGAAATGAGGCCTAATTTGGGAAAGCTCAGAAACACTTAATTCTGCCTTATTAATAAGCCTCACCGCTACATATCCCCCCTTTTTGAAGGCCACGAGGTCCCGAGGCATTGTTGCCTTCAAAACAAAACAGAGTTAAGTGATGTCCCTTGCCATTAGAACATTAATCTTAAATGTCTACATTACTCCTCGAGAATTCATACCGGAACCAGCATTGGATACAAACAGGATGAATAACATCTGGAGTATGTATAAACACGGTAGGAGACATTATCTAAGTCTAGGAATTACACATCAGGAAGTTCACTGTCAATATCTGATACCTCTGTAGTAGATATTTGGGGAGAAGTCACTTCCTTTCTTTTGACATGCTACCTTTGACTCATTCATGCTACCCAGAGTACATCTTGATGCGAGAGTACAGCATTCAGAGTACACTGTCAGTCATGATCCAACTACCCGGCAGTAGTGTTACAATAACAACGGTTCCTGTTCCCAGCCCTCCGATAAACCACAACACCTGTGTTGGGTATCTGCTAGGGTGGTTTGGAGGTTTGTTCCATTAAAGCAAACTAACTACCTGTACCTCTTCAGGGCTTACTGTTTCTTGGATTTCTATCCAATTCAATAGTGTGGCACCTGAAGGCATCCAAGACCTCAAGTTTGGTCTTATATCGTCTGGTTCCAGACCGTACAGTGTTAAGTTACCATGCTGTACTATGGCCTCCTCGGGAACTTACAGGAAAACTGTTTGATTAGGTAGCTGCATTGCGGTAGCTGTATCATGCCCGTCACAAGTCATAGTGTCAGTTAAATGTGGTGTGCTGACCAGCCATTTACTTCCCACCTGCTCTTCATGGGGTCCATTACCCTCCCTCTGCTCGTTAGTAGCTTTACACCCTTCATTGGTGAATCGTTTAGACACAGCCAATGGATAGCTTTGGTAGCCATACCCATCTCAAGACTTGGAACCGAATTCAATCTTGGATTGCCTTCTGGGTGAGCTATGAGCGATGGGGTTAATGTCACATACTCCTCTACTGAGAAGAGTGGAATCAAGTGGGTTGGGAATTGTGCCATGGCTAGACTGGCCACAGTGGCACTAAACTCCCTTAACAGGTCTTGTGTCAACATTCTGGCCTGTTGCACACAAGCATAAACCCACTGTATAACACCAACAATCATGTCCACTGTTTGGGGAATAAGGTTTAACCCTGTTGCATAGGAAGTTGCCTGTAGGGTTTTCCCTAAGCTTTCCAACTTTTGCTGCTGTCGATACAGTCTGTCACTACCCTCTGGCCTCTCTGACACCTGCCTTCTTGGGGCAGTCAGGGTGAGAGTGCCAGTAGCACACAAACCTACCAGAAAAAGCAAACGTGCAACAGTGGCGGCAGCAATCAGTCCTCCCAAAAGTCTTTTCGGGTGGCTGATCCCAGTCATCTCCTTCTGAGTGACTGTTGCCTTTCTAAGCTGGTGCAGCGTGTTCATGGTGTCTTTCTCAGTATGCCATGTGGCATCTTGGGCACCAACATCCTGGAAATCTGGGGAGATCTGACGCAGCTGCTGATGCTGCTCCTCCTTTTCCAGGGCATTTGCTTTTTCGATTTGTTCATGCCTGTGCTCTAGGAACCCTGCAGGGGGTGGTGCAGTGGTGGAGCATGCCTGACCCTCGGCTGAGTGGTCATCTGGAGCACCTGAGTGATCTGGGATTGTTATCCTATTCTCACTGTTCAGGTCCACCCTGCACACTTCCTGATTGAGGAATCCCTCTATCGGCATGTTTCCAATCGTTTGCTGGGGGTAGGTGTAGGACACCTGCTCGCTCCCCCCTTCCCTCGCTAGGGGTTCAGGGAGCTGCCCCAGCACTGGGATAGCTAGTTCACTGTCTTTGAACTTACTATCACTCACCAGGCCCATGTCAGTGCAGGCGGGGATTCTGACACCTCTCTTTGCGATGTCCTGCACTGGCAGGCGGGTGACTTGACCATCCAGCTCCAGTCTGGCTGAACCACTGTTGGTCAGACTCAGACTGACAGACTGAGCTGGTGGCTGTAAGAAAACCGGCTCGGCTTTCATTCCCTGTCCCTTCTGGGGGACTGGGTGTGTTGGAAACCCTGCCGTTGAGGCAGGAACAATCAGGTCAGTCTCACTCACTACCTGGTAGTCGTGAGAAATAATGTTACCTGACTGCAGGTTCCCTGGGTCAAAGCAGAGGGAATCGGCATCTGGGATCAGGTGTGTCCACAGCGCAGTAGTCTCAGCGTCCAGCTGGACCTCCTGTCTAACCTGTGAATGTTGCACCAGGGGCACCTGGCGGTGGCCCTGTGACAGCTGCTCAAGCAGATCCTCACTAATAGAGGACCTCTCAGGGCTAAGGGTGGGGGCTACATCACCAACCTGCTCTCCTGCCATCTGGATCCTTTCCACCACTGCGGGGTGGTGGTCCTGACCCCTCTTGGGTGCCAGGGTGCACAGGGAAAGCTCCTTTTCATCGCCAGGTGGGGAGATCTGCTCCTCTTTAGGGATGTAAAAGGTGTGTGCTTTACCTGGTGGATCAGGCGGCTGCTTGGAGCACCGCTCCTGTGGCAGGGAGGCTGTTGAGACCTCGGCCGGGACACGACTTCCCTGTATATTCGGGGAACAAGAAAATATTTTTATTTCTTGTCCAGAGGGAACAGAAGGAATCTCCGCATGGGCTTCTGTGTTCGGTGGGCATTGTGTGAGCACAGTCTGCCTCTTGGCCCCCCTTTCCTTCTGTACAGAAGACTTAGGAGCCTTGACCTGTTTCCACACTTTGCCTTTCTGGTGATCCACCAAAGGTTCCTCTCTGAGTCGCATGCCCTTTTCTTTTTCTACCCGTTTGAGCTTGCCGTGTGACATCAAACACCTTTCAACCTCAGTGTCAATCAGTGTCTCACTGGGTAAGACATCTCCCATGGCAGCCTTGAGGTAAAAGCTTCCTGCTTTTCCTCTCTGTTTTACTGCCTGCTCTGTGACTTCAGGGGTGGAGTCAGCACTCGCTTGGGAGTGGCTGACCTTATCCAGGCAGGAACTCTTCCGCTCAATCAGATAGACTGAGGGAGGGAGAGGGGGCGGGTCTCCGCCTCCTCCAGTGGAGAGTATCAGCTCATTCACGTTTCCGGCAGCCCTGGGGAGCGGTTGTCCCTGTCTTAATAAAGCTTGTTCAAGCCTGGCCAGGCGGGCGGCTACTGAATCCTTTTGTTCAGCTTTTTCTAGCCCTTTCCCTCCCCTGGTGTTCTCATGGCACTTAGGACGCTGGGTGCGGTCCTGTGTGAGTGCTTTGGAACGGGGCTTAGCCTGTGCTCCTTCGAGCAGGGGGGAATTAACCCTGCTGGCTCTGACGGCGAACACAGTCGCTTTAACAGCTTTTTGCTCAGAGCGACTTTGGACATCATACTCCCAGGCTTTCTGCACGAATCTCTTAATATCAGTCATTTTCATGGTCTGTGCATCTATATGCATCAAGATCATCTTTCTGACTGACGGGTGGAGATTCGCAATGAATAAACCCTTGAAATGTGTGTTCTCTTCGCAACCCTCATCATTTCGCCCTGCAAAATAAGTTCGTCTAAGTCTCTCGTAATATTCGCGAGGGGACTCTGCTCTCTCGTGCTTAATGTTAAGAGCGGCGGCTATCGCGGCAGTCGGGTCAATAAACGCACTGTATTCTTCGATAAGTGCTTGACAAAGCTGCTCAAAATCATTACAGACTTCTTTCATTTGCCTAGCCATCCACTCATGTACAGCTCTGCTGGTAGTTTTTCTAACCAGAAACACTTTCTCCTGTTCTGTGGCGTTTGGCAGGTACTGCAGGTTATACCTGAGGTCCTGAATATAACTCTCGATATTATTCTCTGACACTGCGGGGTCAAATCTCTCTATGTCCTTCGCTAGCTCTCTCAGAGAATGGAGATTTATTCTACTAGCTTCTCCGCTGACGGAGATATGGAAGAGATCGTGGTCAGACTTGTCGCTGCTAGAGAGAGTGCTTAATAGCGACTCGAATTCAGACCTTTTAGCAACCATCGTTAAACTTAAAGAGTATTACTTTTAAGTACGAAATTACAGTTTTACCACAGAAAACCACAAGATCAAGTATGCAATCAACCCGGTAGATCGCAAAAGATCACAAAACAATCAAGCACTGCTTAAAGAGCAAGGGGAACTTTTTTTCCTTTCGGCTTTCAGCACACTGTATTGTCGTGTATGAAACCCGCGGCGTTTTATATTGAATTATTCCGCCTGGTTGACTCATTTCAGTCTTGCCACGCCCACCCAGGGACGCCAAATAAATGTAGTGATTCATAGCCGGTTCAGGGACGCCAAATATGTAATCATAGTGGCTCTCTGAAGGCACCAGTTCTGTAGGGTTTGGGCATTTACTGAGACAATTATTAATTGTAGCAGTAAATCACAAAGTTGATTCTTTTGATGGCTTTAGAATCCAACCATGCGACATAACTCAAACAACGCGCACACACAGGTACTAATACACGAGGATACATTTATTAATACATAGAATATGCATATAAACCTAACAGATCTTATCGAGAGGGTTATCAGAATACAAAAGATATATATTCAATCAGTTACAAAGTGTTACACATCAAGAGGACATACGTTCAGTATATCATTCATTAAGACCGTTTCGTAAAGTGAACTTGGTTACAACTTCTACATTAGATACTCAAACAAGTACATAACTCTTAGGAATTAAATTGATATCAACTGGTTGGGATAACAATTGAATTCTCGAGCTGTAATGCATTGAAGTTGAATACTCATCCAATCTTTGGGGATTCAGATCTCCTGCGGGCACAAAGAAACAGTTGCAGGCTGTTGCTGTCCAATCCGCGCTCTCTGGCTCCGTGCCAGGCTGTGCTGTGCGGCTTGCGACGGTGCGCTGCTGATGCTCACTGTTGGCATTAACTAGCAAAGTTTGTGCACAGGAGAAAAGATGACTGTGGGTCCCAGCAAGTCAGGAAGAGGACTGGTTCGTTCCTGATGAAGAGCTAGTTCTGAATAGTGATTCAGCTTTCCACAGTTCCGACCTGTTCAGGAGGCCTGCTGCTGGTTACTCTCTGGCAACCTCCACTCTAGACTCTTAGAACAAAGGAAAGTTCTGGCACTCGGACACACTGGCCGTTCCGTGGTTGTCCGGGCTGAGTCTCAGGATGGTCAGGAGGCGCGCTGCGAGAATGTCCTGCCCTTGGGAGCCTTCTGCTCCTGGGCCGTCCTGCCCTGGAATTCTCACAGAATCTTGTTGAATCTGAATCTGAATCTGAATCTTGTCTGAATCTCTGTGTTGCCTGTTTTTACCTGGAGGAACTTCAGCTCATTGATTGGCTGAAAGTTCCATGGGCATCAGAGTCCCACGTGGGTTACTCGGCCCTACCAGTCCCTGATTGGTTGATCAAGGTGAGATATGAGTCACTTACTCCTGACACTTAGGAATGCAATCCAGATGTCCAACTCGCACTCCCTAGACAGATAGGCGCCAATGGATGACCATTGATCATGATAGCCAGGCTTAGCTAAGTGCATCCCCCTTTGGGAGCTGGTTTCTTATCACAAGAAAACATCTTAAATCAGCTTGCATGAATTCTTTCTCTGTGGCTGCACCACAGAGATGAACAGAGAAATGAGGCCTAATTTGGGAAAGCTCAGAAACACTTAATTCTGCCTTATTAATAAGCCTCACCGCTACACTGTATTACACGCTGATCCTGTGGTGGTGGGGAAATATCTTTCACTCATTATCATGATAATTTATGAGGATGAACACAATGTATGCAAACACAACCTTCTTTACAAATATTACGATCCACTCATCTCAAGCATATTTGGTATTTTAGCACTGACCAGAGCCAGTGGCAGATGGTTGTCTTAATATGCCAGTGCCCATTAATTTCAGTGTAGGTCTTTTATCAGCATGGCTTTTTTCAGCAATTATATCATTGCACAAAAAAATTCTCAAAATCAAATCCTTCCTTGAACCCCTGTAAAAAAAAATATGATCAATGGAGTAGACTGAATAATCATTATTTTGTGTTCATTCTTTACTTGAGGTGTTAATTATGTCAGTTCCATGGTATAATTAGGATTGTGCAAAAAGTCTGTATCCAAAATTATACATCATTTGACAAATCTGTTCTTATAAGATATTAGGATACCTTATAAGCTCCAGGGTTCCAAATAGTTGTGGTGTCCAGTCACTTCATCTAGTTTTAGCTAACATCATGCTGTTCCAATTGTAGGGAGTGGGAATTGAAATAGTGTTATTTCGTCCTTTTTCTGCTAAGTCAGGCATTGAGACATTACCTCCTAAACTACTTGAAGGTACGCATTTTTTTGTATGTTGCATATCAGCTGTAGGAATCAACGTTTTTTTTCTGAGTTCTGTTAATGATAAGTGTAAGGTACATTATGAAGAACAGTTTTTAAATGAAGCAGCGATGCTTATACCAGATTCATATACGCATCCATTTACAGTAGGTTCAGCTTGCTGACCTGAGTAACACCATCCACTACCCAAGTATATTTGCTCAACACCACAGGATTTGAATCTCAGAAACAGATAACCAGTGTGCCAGCAGCCCCAGCCTCTTGATAAATGTGTGCACATGCTGGGCAGGGTCCCTGCATTTGTAAAGAAACCTTGGTTCCTTATTACAGGCGATAGCTCCACTGAGGAGAAAGCATATGTTTCTTTCTGGATACATTGCTGCCACTGAGGGAGCCCTCAGGTCTTATGCCAATCAGCTGTTTCATACAATAGCAGTCACTGGGAATGATGGCAGGAGAGAAGGAGTGTTTTATTAGTATTAGATGAAGGAAAATCTTCACTGCCAGGGGGCAACTTGTCCTGCAACCAGGTGACAAATTATTACAATGAACAGGATGGGATGCTGTGATGGGGTTTTGTAATCAATAACATTTGTAATGTAATGTCTGTGTGTTTCAGAATGCAAGAACAGGTTGCAACTAGAAACAGGTCTGACACAGAGAGATTATGGGTACAAAAATGGGTAGTAATACACTCTAAATGCACACAGTGATTCATATTTTTAATCAAGAACAACAGCTCATTTGATTTGTGCCTCATTGAAGTGACCTTTTAATGACTTCTGTTTCCTCAGTTCAGTGCAAGATTACCCCAGATTCTGTATACAGCATTGATAATATTTTTAAAAACATTTGCATGGGTAATAAAGGACTCATAAGGGTAATAAAGGAATCGTTGCACTTTTTGTCTTTCACAGTGTTTTTTTTGTGGTGATTGTTTGAGAATACTAAAGTAGATCAATGAAGACTGAGAAAATTATTCTCAGATTATTTTAAAGATCCGGTACACATTAGTTGAGGAATGCTTACTATATTATTCTAATCATTCACTTAACAGCACATTTTCAGTTCAATAGTAATTTTCTTTTTATACCCAGCCATTGAAATTACTAGTTGTTCAATTTATTATTGTTTTGATCAATAGGATGTCTCAGTTTGTAAAAGTTGTGTTTAGTCATTTATGTTTTTGCATCCAGTAATATTGTTGACTTTATATTTATGGTTCTAGCCAGTATGGAACACTTTGTCCCCAACTTTGTTGTACAGTAGATACCATTCCCTGGAGCTGCCTGAAAAATCTAAAATAAACTTTGATTTAAGCAACACAATAAGGCAATATAGAAAACTAATAATGTACAGTAGTCTGGTCAAATCTGATGTAGAGTATCAAGGAAATAGATAATGTATTCTTACAATTTTTCAGAAAATGCCTCACATCATTTTGGAAGTGCTTTACAATATGTAATGTATCAATTACTGTCATCATTTTAAGACTAATCTAAGGAATATTAATATCTCCAATGTCAGCTGACGAAATGTCAACCTATTCTCCATCCTGTGGAGAATGTTAAACACTGAGTTAGGAATAGTAGCTAGAGCCTGGTGACTGGCTGTACGGCATCCTATGTCAACAAACTTTGCTACTTTACCTTTGCTTTTTGAATATTGTTCTTTGAAATTAATGCCTGTATTAATTATTCTGTGTGTGGCCTAGATTTTAGAAGACAACTGACTGTGTTTCCTGTCCAAAAGTGGACACACTCTACATCATGCAACAAAGCTCCCCCCATCATTAAACCACTCCATGTTATCTTCGCCCTTTCACATGACCTCTTGCCCAGTTGACAAAGAAACATGCTTCATCGGAGAAAAGAACATTCTGTCATTGTCGTTTATGTCAGATGCAGTGGAGAGCTTCACACTGCAGTTAGGTCTGTCAGTGATGTTAGCCTAGATGTCTGTCAATGTCTGTCTGTCTGGATTTGAAGGAGTTTAGAGAAGGTGACTATCTGATATCCTTGGGCAGAGAGTTCCAGAGCTTGGGGTCATAACAGGAGAAGGCCCTGTTACCCATACAATGTAGACAGGCTTGGGGGACAGTTAGGAGACCAGAATTAGAAGAGCGAAGGTTACGAGGTGGGCAGTAGGGCGATAATAGTTCGGACAGGTACTGAGGTGCCAAGCCATGCAGAGAGAAGAAAGTATCTAATGATTTATTAGTTAATGATTCTTTTTTTTTTACCATTAACAACTCATGATATTGTATACTTGGAACTGTATATTGTGGTCTGAAAATTATATGTATCTTTTAGAAATGATTAGATAATTATGTAGGTTTAGATTTGATACTTTGCTGTTTCATAAACAGTGTGGTGTTCATTCTCTCTCTGTCTTGGTAAAACAGTATACATTTTCTCTTATTTTTGTTAGAATAGTCAACTAGCTACTGTGTGTTTCTGGTCAATTATCATTCAATGGTATGACCTTCAGTAAACTGAACATACTGTACTGTTTTGTATTGTATTCTTATGTGTCCTGCTTATTCTGCTCTCAATTAAAGTTTGAATAGCAGTCTATTGACTGCAGTGAAAGATGTGGTGGTTCACCAATGTGCAATGTTTCCATGACAATAAGTCCTTGAGCTGGCATGCTACATCAACAGGTTTTCTTGTTAAGCCAATTTTTGGGGTGTTTCTTTATTACAATTCTCTGTAATTACTGCTTAAATTATTTACACTTCTCTTATTTTCTTTGCTTTAGCCACTGGCTGCATTAGCACAATATTTTGTGGTTTTCAGATGTTCACGATCTATATGACACTGATAAAAGTCAATTAGTCAGAACAAACTCATGATTCAATTGGGTTAATAAAAGATCAAAAGAGTCTGAAAGATGGTTGTAAAAATTAATAGAAAATATCCTCCTCATGCTTTTTTCTGGTATTTCTTGTGTATGTTTATATCAGCCAATAAGGGTTTCTAAAGCAACTTCATTACAAATAATACAAGGGCCTTTATTTGTACCAGGTTAAAAGTGGGCTTCTAAAATCTTAAAATGTAATAAAAATGGATCAGATAGCAGAATGGATTACCTTAGGTTGTTCCATTGCAGGGTTCCATGATGATATCAGTTTTTAATTGTCTATAATCAAATTTCTATTGTTATTACAGTTTGAATTTCTAGATTTGAAAAAAGAAAAGATTCTGAACTGCCTTTTTATCATCAGTAAAGCAATGTATTTGACTACAGTATGTACAGAAGCTGGTAGTTTCTAAAAATGCCCATGTCAAAAGTGGATCTATTTTATAGTATTACTGTTTCATTTTTTGTTCCAACTGGTCTCTTTATCACCATTGCTAATTGGTGAACAGGGTTACTCTAAGATCAAGTGGAAGAACTATGAAGAACTGTGTAGTTCTTATATTTCTGAGGTAGGCTAATGTTAAACACAGCAATAAATACACTTTTTTAAATAAAATTGCATTGTAATAACAATAATTAATTATAATTCCTTACACTTTTATAGCACTTTTCTGGACTCGAAGTCTTTTGCAGGTAATGGGGACTCCCCTCCACCACCACCAATGAGCAGCCCCCACCTGGATGATGAGATAGAAGCCATAGTACACTCACCACACATCAACTATTAGTGGGGAGGAGAACAGAGTGATTAAGCCAATTCCTAGATGGGGATTATTAGGAGGCCATGATTGTAAATGTAAATGAAATGTAGAGGTCAATGGTAAATTTGGCCAGGATGCCGGGGTAACACCCCTACACTTCTGGAGAGTTTTTTTTTTCTTATAGAGTATACAGTATCTACACAAGATGGTAGGATTCAATTTAATGCTGACTTGCTGACATACTGTACAATGCATACCAACTATTTATTTGCTATTGTTCTCCCATGCATATAAAATGTGGTTTTGCAAATCTCATTTTGCAATAAATACAGTATTACTACATGTAGGAAGTATTCCCTGTAGTACAGTATGTGAGTTCTTATTATATTTGCCTTATTGCCCTTCTATTGGCAGAATAAAAATGTTTATTGATTTTCTTTACACATTCTTTCCTATAACTTTCATAACTTTCTGTTCTCGTGGAGTGTCACAAGGGTGCCCCAAGCTTCCCTAAGCTTAGATTCTTAATAACACAAGTGTCAAGCCTACACCAAGCCACTGATAGGTGTAAAACTCGCTTTTTTTCTTTAGATATTGGAAAGCCTGACATAAAAAAACTAGCAGTTTTGACATGCCGTATATGACAAATGTTCTGAGTAACAGGCACTTCTCTTAGAAATGACAATAAAATAAAACACACAGAAAAAAAGAGTTTTCATTTATTTTAACCACATTGCATAGCACGTCTTAATATACAAGTGACCACCAAATTAAAGAAAGCACCTGAGGACACAAAGTATATCGAAAGCATACGCTTCCACACTGATATGGTTCCTAAGTTGATTAAGCAATTAACATCCCATCATGCTTAGGTTATGTATAAAAATGCAGGGCAGGCCCAGTTGCCATTATTTTGGCTACCCAGGCTAGAAGAAGAGATTTCAGTGATTTTGAGAGTGGAGATGATTGTTTGGGCATGCTTACCAGGAGCTTCAGTGATGAAAATTACTAAAATTACTGATCCACCTACTACTCACCTTAGCTGGAACAGTGGCTAAGGTGATTTTGGCATGGAAGTCTGAGGGTAAGACATCATCATCTAGGGGTAACTATGGACACAATTGCATACCCCTTGATGCAAGGCAAAACAGATAAGCAATTCTGAATCAGCTGACTGCAAATGTCAATCTAAGGCTTGAGTAGGCAGTTTCATAAAGTACAGTCCATTGAGAACTTCCCAAAAAAAATATTATTGTTGGGTTTCAGTACATAAAACCCCATTATTTCCATGTAAAAAGTGTGCAAAGAATACAAGCAGTGGTCTTAAAGGGCTGTACAAAAAATAATATGGTTAGATGAGTCACTTTTCACCCTGTTCTCAACAAGCAGATAAGTACAGTATGTATGGCGCATGCCAAAAGAAGTGTAGAGGCCCGAGTGCTTAAAGGGTGTGGCGGCTCTATTATGGTGTGAGCTGCATTTTCCTGGCATGCTTTAGATCTACTAAGCCCTTTAAATGGCCAGCTAAATGCCAATACATTTAAATGGTTGGGTAGTAATGTAATAGTAATTAAATCCATTCTGAGTGATCATGTTCATCCTATGGTAAAGCATTTCTATCCTGATGGGTGTGGAATCTTTCAGGATGACAATGTCCCCATCCACAGGGCACTAGTGGTCACTGAAGGGTTTGATGAGTGTGAAAATGATGTAACCCTTATGTCATGGCCGTCCCACTCACCAGATCTCAAGCCAACCAAACACTTATTGTAGATTCTGGAGTGGTGCCTGAGACAGTGTTTTCCACCACACCACCATCCCCCCCCAAAAAAACAATTGATGGAATTTCCTGAAGAAGAATGGTGTTGCAACCCTCCAGTAGAGTTCTATACACTTGTAGAATCTATGCTAAGGTGCATTGAAGCTGTTCTGGTGTTTCATGGTGGTCCAACACCCTATTAAGACACTTTATATTGATGTATCTTTTATTTTGTCAGTTACCTGTATATTAACATTTACTTTTATAATCTAAAAATGTGATATTCCATCTGTTATCCATTTGTTATCAGAAAGCCATTTATGTCTGACAGCATTGCAGCAACCCAGAGCTTATTCTGAAACCACAGTGCTCAAATAAAAACTACACCCTAGATTCATGTCCTATCTAGAACATGAATGACATGGGAAATAAGAACATTGCAGGGAACGGACAAGCTCCTTGGAGAAACTTATTAATCTAGCTCTCAAGTGTTAGAAATGAGAGAGAACATCAGAGCACCCAGAGATGATCAACAATCCCAAGTCCAGAACCAAACTCAGTTCCCAAGAGTTGTGCAGAAACAGTGTTAAAGACCATACCACAAAGTCATTCATGTTCTGAAATTTAACCACCATACCACTATAGTGCCCATCTTCTGAAATGATACTTTGTCAAACATCTGATTAGTGTCTTGCTAAGAGATACAGTACTGCAATGCATTTACAGTACAATACACTTGGTATTAGTACAGTAGGTAGCTGTGTCAGCATGTGTAGGCTGCAAAGGAACATGCAAAGGTTAATTCCATGCTGAAAAGAAACACAACAAAGCGTTACCTGAAAAAGGTTCCACAGCTGAAATGTGTTTCTCTTCTTTTTTCCGGCATGGAATTAACTTTTACTTGTTACAAAATTCACAGTAGGTGCGCACCCGAGTAGACCTAGTTTGCTAAAAAGGTTATGCTTTGGTTGTAAAATTTACAGAAACTTAAGATACTGTAATACGTATTTTAATTTCTTAAATTTGTGCTTTCAGCAGTGCACTGAATAAGGTTTCCTGCTTTCAGTGGGATGGGTATCCTATTTTCTCTATAGAAGTTAATGCACAGCATTTAATGTGCATTTCCAGTTATTAAATGGAATCACTAACTGAACTCCAAAATCAGCCTCAACTAAATAGCAGCATCAGAAGTAACTGCTAGTGAAAGGGGTCCAGTCTTTGTTGTCAGGTTGGCACCATTCACACCACAGTCTCTTTAATGACTGCAGGAGAAATTAGGTTTAAGAAATTTAATCTAGCATACTGGAAACCATTTAGTCTTCGTTTTTTGCTTATATAAGTCATCCTTTGCAAGTTGGTTTGTTTATGAAGCCTAATTTCAAAAGCCACAAGGCTAAATGGGGAGAAAATCTTGTTGACATTTTGTTGGAGAAAAAATGTGCAGCTGATTATATCCCTTTTTAAGTTACAATTAAAAACAAAATAATTGTGCTCAATCAAAGGCAGCTCAACTCTTACACTTAAAAAATAGTGTATAAGGGATTTATGTCTATTCAAACATGCGAAATTGCACAAGCAAAACAAAAACAAAAACAACACAATGTGTTTGTAAAATAACTCACAAGTTACCTTCTTTAAACTTAAATTTTTGCATCTATAAGTTACCCACGAAGCAGATGCCTTAGAGGTTTTATGCTACCAGAAAGGGGTCATTGTAGCTCAACCTTAATATAACTAAGGAGCATGTGATTATGTGACTCCTTACAGTACCTTTTATGCATTGTTTCTGCTGATGTATATGTTTCCAGTTACACTTTATAAAGAAAAATATTTTCCTTTTTAGTTTGTATGCCTAGTACTTTTCCATATATGGTAGCCAAAGAAATAGTCACTGATAAGAACATTCATGCTTCTTGGCAGAGCACTGGGTTGTTTTGCCCCCTTTTTCCTCAGACATCAATAGTCATGTGTTCACATAATTTGTGCATGACTTTTAACATGCAGCATGTTAAATGATCTACAGCAGTGGTAAGAACCATTAATGCCTAATGCCTAATGCCTCAGAGAACAGAGTTTCCGGGTACCAAACAGAGATTCACTAACTTCATGACTGTGTTCATAAACTAATGCTGGCGTTAGTTGGCATTAGGAGATCCTGCAAAGTTAAAATATCACAGCTTAATGCCCCAACATATACAGTATAATGACAATGAACTTGTTTGCTAACAACATTGATCATTGTACTAACAAACTTGTTGTGATGCTTTGTCTCTTAGTTGAATGTTTGGTGACATATTTTGAACCTGAATTAGGTCATTTGATTTAGAATATAAATCTATTAGATTATTAAAGCAAGTGTACTATCATTTTAATTTTGTTCTTTCGTTAGTCTATATTATTCTTAAAAATAATCTAACATGACAAATAAAGACATAAAGATTGTATACAGCAAATAAATTGAAACCACCATTAAATATTTAAAATATCTAAAATAACTAATAAAACATATTATACTGAGAGGCATTTCATTACAACAAATCCTATCTTTTCCAGTACTAATAGGTTGCATTTTTAATGTATACATCACCTTATATAAAGAAGCAGTAAGTTACTTTTAGATCAATGCTACTCAAAAAGTAATTTTTCCTTTGTCAAAAGATTTCAAGTTTTGATGTAGGTTTTTAATTGAATAAGACTGAAAGTGTAAGTTACCTTGGGTGCTATAAATACTTAAAGGTTTCTGCTTTTATCTGAGGTGGCAGTTGAGACGTGTCTTAGTTATAAAAGAATGCCTGCTTAGACAATTCATGAAATGATCCAGGATTATTAAATCATGAAAGCTGTGCAGCTGTACAGTGCTCTGTCTTTTAAGTCAGGTGGTTTAAAAATTTAAAGGTTAAAATGTAAATGTCTTTCAAAATGAATGTTAGTTGTCCTTATAATGAGGTTTTCACAGCAGTTAAGGTGAAATTAAGGAGTTGCCATTTTCACCAAACCTAATGGTAAATGGACTTTTGGCATTTGTTTAAATCATGAGTGTATTTTAAATCATGAGTGTATTTTTAGACAAAAGTACCAATTTTGTAATTGTATGCTTTTAGTTTGAAATGTGAACTTTTTGGCAGAATTGAGTTGCAGTATTCCAAACATTTAAAGTGACTGTCAGGTACTCTTTGTCTTTCACCCTGTGATACATTTACTTTAATAGCAAGAAAGGATCTTCGAAAAGATTACTATATTTAACATCCATGAACAAGTGCGGAAGAGTGGTTATTTATCATTACTTTCCCTGCTGTTGCTATGTCAAGCAAAGAAAATGCTTTTTAATGTTTAGATTAATTATTGATCAGAAGGGCCAGGCCTAGATTGCTTCATCATGTATGTTGACACAAAGGCCGAAATGCATGTTGTATCGCTAGAGTTCTCTCTCTGTAGACAGCAATGGCACCCAATTCATCACTTTATGTTGAGAGGTAGTGAAAAACTAGATTTACCCTGAGCATCTTGTACAGATTCCCAAAACACAAAGTCTTTCACAACCCCCTGAGGCTTCAGAGGTGGTTTCAATTAAACGGGCAACACATAAAGGACATTTTAATCCCTTACCTGATTATTGCAATATCCATGCTTTGCATGTAAAAATACAGTATCCCTAGAAGCAAGTTTTATTTTATGTACCCCTTGGTGATAATTGCATGGGTCGAACAGTTTATGCACTTTTTCATAAAAGGAATACAGAGAAAATGCTGTTTTAATTTTCTTTTTCCTGCTTAGGACACTGAAGTGCAGTGGAGTACTGTATTGTACTGTCCAGTATATTGTATAAATTTCTTACATTAAAATAATTTCATGACGTTATGATAAATTAAATAAGAAGAGCAATTATATATTTGTTCAATCGTGGGTTAAACAAATTCTGTATTTTTTGCTGCTCTTTATTTTTACAGAGCACAGAGCAAAAAGCACAGAGGCTTTTTCCATTAAAGCAAGCATTTTGTCAGAAGTTTCGGGTATACTGTTATAGAACCACTAGCTGACTTTATTTAGTTTTAATCAAGTTTTTGCAATTGTGTTAACATACATCAGCAAGCGTGTGATCCATTGAAGCATTAGATGTCTACCATTCAGGGCTATACAAACTAAACATTTCAACTTTTGCTTTTTTAAGCCTCCCTCATTCTCAGCCTCTTCTTGTCACTTCACCAGATTTAAGTGGGCTGCACAGAGCTTGAAGAAATCTAAAATAACAAGCTGACATTGTTCTGTTTTATTCACATGGTTTCTTCTATTTAAGTATCACAAAAGAATCAATCCATTGCATTCAAGGAACATGTAGCAAGAAGAAGATGAATATCCATTCATTTTCTAACTGCTTTATCTAATACATGGTTGTGAGGGAACAGAAACCTGTCCTAGCAAGCAACAGGGGTAAGGCAGGATACGCCCTGGACAGGACAACAGTCCATCATGATGCACACACAGACATAAAGAAATGCATGCTCACATCAGGGCCAATTTTCCCAGGAGCCAATTTATCCAGTAGTTTCTCTTTGCACTGCAGGAAAAAAGCAGAACACCCAGAAGAAACCCATGTAAGCACAAGGAGAATATACAAACAAGGACACAATACTGCGAGGCAACAATGATAACCACATCACTACCATGCCGCCCAGGAGCTGAACAATCAATGCTACAACTTTTAAGAAAAAAGAATGGCAATTTATATTATACCAATGTCAGTTCAGCTAGACACTACAAATACCATACTAGCACAACAGATATTGTATACTATATAAAGAACAAAGGACATACAGCACATGTATCATCAAACGATCTGATTCTCTTTGAGACCAAACGATCTGATTCTCTTTCTCTTTTTAACTTTGAGACCACAGCACCCAACCTAGGCATTAAACAAAGGATAAATGCAGGTAAACCACAGGGATTGCTGTTGTGTAGTGAGCCAAAGCTATGAGTGCTCTTTACTTGTTGGGACTCTTTGAAGTCTTCTTTCTATTGGTCTTTAATGTATACTTACTTTAATGTGTTTGGTGCTATTAATGATATTGAAGGTAAAGGTGGATTACACCTGAACAAGGTTCCACATAACAAATAACTATGTAGGGAAAAACACAGGATATTGTAGATGAGGCACATATAGTACAAACCTTACATACAGCATTATTTAAAGTAAGACTTTGATTTTCAAAACTCAATGACAAGGCTGAATAATGCAGTGTAGTCAGAATAAGATGAGAACAATCTGTCTTTTGCTAAACTGTGTACTGCATACTATATAATACTGTAGAAAAGTCTTAAACACCTTAAACACAACTGTTTTGTGTTTACTATTAAAACATATTACTGTGCAACGACATTTAAAACTTAGTTTGGATAAGAAGTAACCAAGCATGTCATTTAGCCATCTTTAATTCACGTTGATCAAAACATCTAAAAAATGTGATCTCCACAACACAAAGTATGCTATATACGTACAGACAATATGATTTAATGTAGAAGCTGATCCATTCTATTTACCAATCAAATGAAATTGACTCATTATCCAGTGTTCCCCATCAACAAAATCACCAATTACAGTATATGTTCCTGATGCACTGATTTGAAAATGAAAGTTTAAGAGTAAAAAAAGACATTTTGTGCATACATTGGTTATCAAAATGAAAATATTTGTTGTACATACAATTAATAATACAGTACATGAAATCAGAGAGTTCTTTTTTCTGGGACTGTGTAAGACCTGAGGGAAATTTAACAATATGACTATTCCTGTATATGTTATATTAATATGTGTGTGTTCTTAAGCATCTTTAATAAGGTGGTTCTGTAAAATTTCATATTGAGAACATGAGTCTTTACTACAGTAAATTCTTGGCAAACAAAATGGATGTAAGACTACATTCTTTTCTCTTGATTATATTTGGAACCCAATTTAATTAATATTTTAGCTGAGAAAGACAGTTTGAGTAGTATGTAAATACAAGCAATAATCTGTAGAAAAAGTAGTTATTTTGATAGCATTACGTGTTATTGATGCTCTTACAATTTGATCATTGTAGAAATTGTTACATATTCCCTGCATGTAAATGAGTTACAAAAAGTGTTTCTATCAGCTAAATAAAAAGTTACTTTATTGTGGCGTTCTTAATAATAATTATTGCAGTTCTAAAATGCTAGTGGGAATTGCCAGTGATCAGTGCCTTTAGTGTATTATATTTCATATATTAACCATATAACCATATTACATTTCATTTGAAAGAAAACACAGTCTCTTGTACTTTCAAACTTCTTTATTAGTGCTTCTCAAACTACAAAAAATATTAATTAAACTGTGCACCAAACACTGTTTTTCTACCCTCAAGGCCACATTAATTCAACAAAGGCATATTTTATCAAGGTAAAGAGTGAAATTGCATTTAATTGATATTTAAGCCTAAACCTAGCCTTTGGAGAGAAAGTTGGTATGCTCACACATACTGTATATAAAGAAATGAGAAATATTTCGAGTAACCAGTTAAGATGCTCACTGTGTCAACTATGTGCTACCCCCCAGGGAATGAGGGCAGACGCAGATGTGTTGTGGACACAAGAGCAGAGGTCTCATGGTCCAGCACCTCAGACTTTGAGCAGGCTGGCATAGAGCAGGGCCAGTCTGAGGTGAGACTGTCCATGGACATTTGTGGTTGGGCTCCAGGAGCAAGGGCCACATGGATGGTTAAAAACCCCAGAGTTGTGACTTCTGACTACAACAAGCTGTCAGTGCAGAGCAGAAGAATGGCCGCTGGCCACCGCATGCCGCGGAAAACCAAGCTAATTAAACAGTCTGTTATTCCCAATGATGAGGGTATAAAGATAAAAAAGGAGTATAATTTTAAAGTTTTAGAGAATTGTAAAGAAGGAGAGCCCTTCACCTAAGGAAACATGGAAAAAAGATGTCTAAAAGTTTTCCCTCATTTAAAAAAATTAAGGACTGCACAGAGAATAATCTGTCATCTGTCAGGTTCTAAGATGGGCTATATGGCATAGTTATAAATTACAAATATAGAAATCAAGACTTATTATTTAGATATTAACAACTAGGGAGGACTTCCAGTAGTTAGACTGTGCTTAGATTGTGATGATTTTTAATGAGGTTTGTTGTTTTCTTTTTTTTAATTACCATACCAAATTTTTTATCTACTGTCATTTTCATTTTCTAAATGTACAAAAAATTTAGAAGTGCAATGTGCAACATTAATTTTCTAAATGTACTATACCTCTTTAGAAACACTTTTCAACCCTTAGCAACAACACCTTGCAAGCTGTTTATCTTGTTTAAATGTAATGATTTGAGGAGTCATTATATTACTTATGTTTCATTTGTTCTCCTGGGTGGGAAATGACAGAAGTGTTACAGCTCATGTATTGCAGGAATGGTGTTCATGTGATGTTTACACACATAGAGGTTTGTTTGCTTTTTGTTGCAGTTCTCTGATACCAGTGCTCTGTGAAAAGGAGAAGTAACATGCTATGGAAATTGCTGACATTACTACCTGTGTTAGGCCATTTGCTTTATCTGTAAATTAAACATAAAATGTATGACTTGATAAAAATGATGATTGTAATTTAATTTTCTAATTTCCTTTTTAATAAAGTTACTGGAGTGACTTATTTAGCAGGAAGGTCAAGCAGAGGTCAGTGAATACGTTTATATATTTCTGTTAAATTAAATGGAAAAAGCTCAATGTTATCTTAGCTTTGTGAAATGTTTATTTATAAAAAGGAATTTTATTCTCTTGAACATCTGAAGAATAAATCATTGCTTAGTGTGCATAGCTCATCATGCTTGGTCTTCATAAATATTACACAAGCTACTTATTAATATAAGAAAATGTTATGTGTTTGTATTGCTGTTTTAATACTGTATTAAATGATAAAATCATCCCCATGTGAAGTGTTGAATTACACAAGGCAGACTTTAGGATGTTCTAATTTAGTTTACACTGACAAGTCGGAAGTCTTTAAAAGAGCAGGGCTCGCCAACATATGCACTGCAGATCTACTGTTGGTAAACTTCTTGAATTATTGAAACAGTAAGCTCAATTCTCACAACATTTAACACAAACACCAAAAATGAATAATAATTTGCTAAATTCTTCACACATTGTGCTAGTTTACATTCAAAATGCAATTTCCTAAGCCATACAGTATATTCAATTGGCTAAATGAAATTCTATCACATTTCACATGTGAAAGTTTTCTATGCTAAATACATCAATGTTATTGTTCATTAACAATCACTGCTTATGTTATGCAGCAGTGCATTAATTTTTCAAAAGGTAAAGCTCTGCATAAGATTGTGTGATTTCTAATGGAAGCTCATTTCTGAGTGTGAAAACTGGAGTATGTACAGTTGCTGAACTAAGGTTTTGTAGTATTGTGGACAGACAGCTTATAACCTTTGAAAAAAGCATGCTTTTATCTCAAATGAAACATGAGAAACTGTCATTGATCATGTAATTGAGAATGGCTTGACAGTGAAATCAGATATGTTGATAGTTCAGCTATACCTGAAACATGCCATAGTGGCATCTGTCATCTGTATGTTTCCTACTGAAAATCGATAATCAGACAAGTCATACAAATATATAATTATCTTCAGTATCACGTTATTAGTCAGTATTTGTATGAATTCTCTACTCTTAGAATAAAAAAAATCTTATAGTAGTAGCTTTCAAGTGTTAACATAGTTGTTATGCAATGTACCAATAATAACATGCACCTTTGTAAAATACAGAACAAGATTAATGATGATGATGATGCATTTCCTGGTGTCAGCATAAACATGTCAGCTTGTCAACCATTTACCTTTTGAAAAGAGCATAAAAAGGGTGATGTAATTTTAATAATATGTACAAAAAACTTCTTATAATTTTGTCACAATAATGTAAAATATGTTTCATGTAACATCATTCTCCATCCATTTTCTAAGTGCCTTACCCAATTCAGAGTAAAGGTGGGAGCAATATTCTAACCCATTAAGCAACACGTTCAAGGAGGGACACATCCTATACTGTACATTATGCCAGTACATCACAGAGTACACACAGACACCAACATGCACAAACTCACACCAGGACCAATTTTTACAGAAGCTAATTAACCTACCAGCATGTTTTTGGATTGTGAGAAGAAGTCAGAGCACCCAGCGGAAACCCATACAAACACAGGGAGAACATTTAAACTCCATGCAGATAGCATCCTAGCAATTAAACCCCAGTTCTGTGAGACAACAATGCTAACCACTATGCTTCTGTGCTTCCCTGGTAATATCATATGAGCTATAACATTTCTTAATAACCTAGTCTTAAGCAGGAACCATACTTCTTTAAATTTTCTGCTGGTCTCAGACCTTCTTGCAGTATTAACATACCAGAAGATTACTAAGGCTGGAACTATCAGAACTGATGATTATTTCCAGGAAACATAGCCAGAGGGAATATTCAACTGCTGTAGATGAAATCATTTCACCAGAAAGGAATGAGACACTCTAAATTGATGAATAAACATAAATGTGTTTATTTTTAGATATGTACAGTATATGCATACATATTGTTACAGCAAGCTTAAGTTTCTATAAAGTGCTGCACTCATTAGTGACGAATTGAATATGACAAAAGCATTAGTTTATATTTGAGTTTGGGTGTTTTGTATTTTGATGAAACATTTGAAATACCTTTTCTTTTTCTTGAGTACTTAACCACAATTGCTCCAATGACTTCTTTATTCGGTGGAAACATTTGGTTATGCAAGATGATTAATGAAATTTGGCATGAAAAGTTTCTAACATTTTCTAAATGTGTGAAGCTTTTAACAATTGAGTGAATACTAACCATCAGAAATAAACCAACGAATTGTCCCACAAAGAATAAACATGAATGAAACATCCCATATGCTTTTGTGACCGTCGCAGTTCCACGCCGGCTCGTGCCCTCTGCCACCCATTCTGTCCCGCACCACCTGGGGCACGAACCCGGGTCTCCGGCATAACAGGGAACCAGCCACATGAGCTAAAGGAGACCTCCCAGGCAGCTGGGGTCCCTGCTATGTGCAGTGAGGGCGATGACGTCACTGTATCAATGAATGTTTATTTCTTTATTTAACATTTGCATTTTTCAGAATTTATCCACCCAAGTATCTTCAGATCTCATCTTAATATGATGACTCTTGTACAATAGTTTGACATGATAATTTAGCAATAGGCAATAGATAATATATTTGCTCTGTAATTACGCTTTAGATTGTGAAAGTACAGTCCCACATTGTGCCTAATTAGATATTTTAAGTGAGACCTAGTCCTACAGTTATTTCCTACTCCAGGCTTCTACTTTTGTCTTTCAAAGTGCCTTGCAGGTGTTTTCCTCAAATTATTAATTTTCAGTTTACTTGAATTTATTTTCATGTAGTTTTTTTTCTTGTTTTTCATGCACACAACTGATTATTAAGAACAAAATACAAAATAGGAAGAAAGGAAAAAAAATACAAGACAGGAAGCTATTTGGTTAAACATAGTGAGGCTGGTTGTCCAATAGTAACTTCTGTTAGGCCAGTCTTGACCAGCACATGAGAACAGAAGCAATACTGGAAGCATCATGCATATAATTGGAGTATAAAAAAGTACATCTTTAAAATCAAAATACTACCTTTCTAATCCTTTTGAATTTCCCTCTTGTTCTTAATCAATTTAGCCTTTGGCTTTGGAAATTATATTTACTGTAAGTCTCTTGACTTAACAAATTTCACTCATACCAGCCTTAAACCCTCATCTCCTCATTTGTTGCAATGTAAAATGTCATCATTGTTTATTTCTGCAAGGCTTCTGACTTTCAGCTGAGATAAAAACAAACACAGTAATTGAAGTAAATTTCCCATTAACATTTTGGACTGACTAGTATCTTTAATATCTTAATGTACAAATATAAAGGGATTTTTTGTGTCCTTCTAGAACATGTACTCTCCTTTGGAAATCATTTTTAAAGGGAAGACAATGTTCCACTCTTCAAATAAAATTTAAAACTAGCACCATTTAGACTTACATGTAAAAGAGACAGTCTTTCACTGTCCTACCATAAATATGTATGTAACGCCTTGCCGGTTTAATGGGGCATCATGTAATAGGCCTGTGTGCAGAACAGTGAGAAAAGCATTAGGAATTCCCATGTTAATTATGAAATGTGTGACTGTTTGTGCCCTCTGTTTTGAAAGACAAGCCCTGAAAACTGCTGACAATTCTGCAAGTCGTACTTAATTAAATTTAAGGTCATCTTTTTCACTTCATATTCTCCTGGGAGCTGTTTTGTTTTGTATTCATAATTGAGATTCTATAGGTGTCATCAAAACGTCTGCAGCCCTGCTTCCACCAGGCTTTGTGTTGGAATGTTGGAGTTCTGTTGATGCAGAAATGAGAAAATAGATATTTAGGAATATTGCTTTAGCACTGTGTTTTCATTAACTATAGCCTTTTAATAGAAGATTGATTAATCTTAATGGGCTATTGATTGAAGTAACTGCAATGTAAATTGTGTGCTGCAGCATTTTCATTCCTAACAGACTACCAATACACTGGTACAGTATTTAAACAGTGATATAAATGCCTATCATTGCCAGTTGCTTTACTAATATTGGGTACCATTACATGGATTTTGTCATCTCTTTCCAGCAACCAGAACATTGTAGCTCATTTAGTTTATAAATAAACAAGCATTACACCGAGAGTATTTTTCAGGGAGTAGCTGAGTCTTGTTTTCAGCCTTTTGCTTGGCACTTATGACAGATAGCACATAAAGTCATTAAAATAAATATGATTGACGTCTTTTCGCACCATAAATCTTTATCCTTTATGAACATTTAGACCACCAATCATGCTGGGGCAATTTTAGCTTTTCAAAATACCATGCTATACATCTAGGGTTTACATACACCTAGAGTTGTACAATGTCTATATGTCAGTCAATGACTGCTGCTCTTTCCATGGTTTTGATTTCACTGCCTCAGTGGCATTTAAAAGTAATTGTGCAGAGGAAGTCTTGGAAGTGTCCATTTAAATGGGAGCTGAGCAGGTTAAATAGAGGTCTTGTGATTTCAAGGGAAATACACCCACACATTCTTGTAGAAATACAACTAGATCACAGTAAATGCATGTTTATTACCTTATATTTCCCATATGTATAATTCTAACTTAGACTAATTAATATGAAGTGGTTATGTTTTAAATTGACATCAAATGTGTTAGTCTTTATGACAAATAACTATGTAACAGTTCATATGATGTTGTTTTTATTATTCCTTTCTAAAAGTATTTTAGTATTCCAATAGGATTTTGTTGTTTATTCATGGGTATTTTTTACATTTGAGATATATAATTTTATTGATAAGTATCTCTTTAAAGAAACTGTGGCTTGTCAAGAACTGTATATTTAAGCCCTGGGTTTTTATAGTTCATTGTTTTGTATAAAAGGAATTTGTGAGTACTTGATTTACTGTAAATACCACAAGTTGGCAAGAATGTCTTAATTTGGAAGGTTTAATTAGGTAAACTACAGCATCTGCTTTTTGAAAGACATCTATGGCAGGCAACAGCTTACGTTTTGAATCTGGTAATTCTCTTTTGAGATTTCTTTACTTTTCTCAGCATATGTCTAACAAATAAAAAATACATTTCAGCAGTTTTTTTAAATCAGACTTAAGAAATGTAAATATTTAATATGTACTTTTGGATATTACATATTTCATATGTAAATTATTTTTAAATAGGCATTTGGTTTAAAATATATGCAAATACAAGGGGTGGACAAGAAAAAACAGAAACACAGAACAATATATTAATATCAAGGACCTAATAAGGAGTAGGGCCACCCTTTGCCTTCAGAACAGCTTCAATCCTTGTTGGAATGCTGCCATACAAGTCCTAAACTGTGTGTAGTTGGATATTGCACCATTCTTCAAGAAGAAAAGCCTCCAGTTCTTTAAGGGATGAATGAGATAAAAATCTACTTCACACTCTGCACTCCAGAACTTCCCATAAAGGTTCAATGATGTTTAGATCTGGTGACTGAGGAGGCATTGGAAGGTGTTTGACTTCCTCCTGGTGTTCATGAATTTGAATTTGTTTAGCAGTATGTATGGGGGCATTATCATTCTGGAATATGGGAACATCATGAGGGAACAGTGTTTGCACTATACGAAGCACCTGGTCCTGTAAAATGGCCTCATATTACTTGGCTGTTATACGACCATGCAGAGCAATCATCAGACCTAATGACTCCCACAAGATGGCTGCCCTTACCATTACGGATTGATTGAAGTAACCAGGTTTAATAGTTTCCCACAGATATTGTGGGTTAAAGGCATCCTTTGGCTTTCTCCTAACGTAAACCCGTACGGATGTAGGAAATAGGGTGAAAGATGACTTGTCAGACCATATTACTTTTTTCCATTGCTCAGGGGTCCAGGTTCTGTGCTCCTTACACCAGGTTATGCGTCTTTGTGCATTGGCCTTGGATACAAGCGGTTTCCGAATGGCAGCCCTGCCATAAATTCCAGCTTTGTGAAGCTCACGCCGTACAGTTTTTGTTGAGACTGGGTCACAGAGGTGCTGATTCAATCCTGTGGCAATTTTTCAGGCTGTACTTTTATGGCATTAAAACTATCCAGTGAAGTGTCCGTCTATCCCTGTCGGTGAGCTTCAACTTCCAACCACTGTTCCTTTTTGCCGATGCATTTGTCCATGTTTGGCGTACGCTGTCATTGATTTTGAGACTGTTCCCCTTGACACCTTAAATAATTTGCAGTTTTCAATTTGCCCCTTCAATTCGGGTACAGAGTATTTGGGCTCTTTGGAATTCTGTTAGTTGCCTCATGTTGCTTTGAAAACTCACATATCAGAGTGCTAACTGTTAGACCTCTTTTATAGCTGACAGATATTGCTAATAGGCAATCAACCTAACATGACTCACCTTTGCAGCTGCATTTGTAATTGTGATTTAGTTACTTCAAAGTTAAACTCCTTTTCAAGTGGTGTTTTTCCGTTATGTTGTCCACCCCTTGTATTTCAATACTTTGGCAAATTTTGAAATAAAAGCAAGTTAAAAGTGAATTCTAGCAAACATTTCAAATAAAAGCTAAGTATTAACTGAACTTCAATGATAAGATTAAAAAGCTGAGTAGCATTTATTTATATATTTCTGATATTAATTATTTTTTATCCGTAAAAAGTCATTTTTGGTGGTTTGCTCAAAAAGGGCAGAGACTAAAATAATAAGCATACAAGCGCCTACAAATCCTACAAGCGCTAATGCAGAATTTAAATTTGAAGTCAACATATCACATTAACATACAGTACAGCTATAACAGTGTTGATATACTGTATGTAACAATAAGCAGAGAGATATTATGTGCTGTATAGCTTTTTTTTCTTGTACAGCACCACATCTGCGAAATTCACTGCCGAAATTAATTTGGCTCCACAAATATTGGTATTTTTAAAACTTACTTAAAAAACTGCCTTTTCGCCTTTTATGTACAGTATAATTTAGATTTATTGTTGGTTTTACTTTTGCTATGTACTGTATGCTATCACACAGTGATTGTGCCTTTTGAAATATACTCAGTAAAATGCATTATTAAGACAAATATAATAATAAATGCCCTCCCCCCCCAAAAAAAAAAACACTAAAAAAATAAATTGAGGCAGAATGGATTCAGATATACAGTATTAGCAGCTCAGGTTTTTGGCTTTGGCAATTGGTTACAGGAAGGACAGGCTGTCCAAGAGGATGAAGCTGTCTGAATCCCTCACAACAAAGATGTTGAGGCATTAGTGGTATTGTAAGGGGTGGGAGGTAGGGGCTAGCACTGTGAATACTGGAATAGTATGGACTAGAGGCCTTGGAGTCTTTCTCGCAATCATTAATTACAAACCCCTTGTAGTTCCAACTTAAATAATTCAAATTGGTACTCAAGATATTAAAATGAGAAGCCTCTAGCAAACAGAGAACAATCTTAAATTTGCATTTGGCTGTTGATCAAAGTTTTGATTTAACCTAGACAACGTTACATTTTTCACAGCAAACAGGATAGATTGGCTGATTCATCATCATCTAACTCCAGTGATGTTTGGCCAACTGTAAACTGTAGAAGAGGAAATCCTAGTCACAATCAGCTACTGTATTGACATAGTACAGATTCAAGCCATGGACTTTGGGGTTGAGCCCATATTCTAAAATAGTACATTTACTGGTGGGGTTGCTTGTTTTAGTTTTTTTTCTTAATTTATTAATTTACTAATGAGTATAGAAAAGGCTTACACGAATTTATAAAATAAATGCAGAAAATGCAGTAGATTTTTCAAAAAAGTGGTTTCATCTTATAACTTCCATGCACATTAATTCCAGAAAATAGACTTTTCTGTTGTGTAGATAACTTTAATGCAGGGGTCATTGTTTTAAACAAAATATCATGACATTTGCATATGTAACATATTTAACAGTTACTGTTTTAAATCTGCTTTATAACTTAAAGTAATAAACGTTTTTATTAAATATTACTAATGAACTTATTATTTAATTATATAAATGTATAATATACTGTAGGTATCAAAATTGATATTTTATGTATTATACAATATATAATTAATTAAGGTTTTTTTTATTTAAAGGTTGTAATAAAAGACATCTTTATGTTCTGTATAACGATTAGAGTTCAGAACACACAGTTGTTTTTTTATACACTGCCCGGTTCAAAAATACCCCTTAGATATTTACAAATAGGGATTTATCCTGTCATTTCTTCACTTGAACAACTTTCCATAACATGAGGAAATTTTTAAACAGTGTTCAGATGTGTTCGGAGAAGTCTTCTGTGTGTTTTGTAAAGAACAAAGACAATGCCATTTTCATCAGATTTGCTACTGGAAAAAGCACAATACTAATGCTTTTAGGGATAGGATGCTGCAGTGTTACCTGCAGTTTATAGAACAATAATTGTATTAAACTGTTTTTATAAAAGTAAATTTATTGGATCAGTCTGCACTGTTTCAGAAATAAATACAATTTGTGATTATTAAATGAGAACAATAAAGACATTTGCACCATGCAACCAATATTATGGTTCACACTGACATTAATACCTAGGGAAAAAATAATGCTTTTGTGTGAATGTTCATTTGTACTGCTTTAAATGCAATATTTGCAGCTGAATTACAGTGCTTCTCAATGTGATACCGTTGCCTGTAGATTACTAAACATTTCAATCACAAGTTTAGCATAGGCACAGTAAAAATCCTGGCCTCCAGGGAAAAAGCACTAATGCTCTGTGATATGTATGCTTGGGGCTTTAAATATGAATGAGGTGATCTTCATAGTCTTCTTCACTTATACCTGGATCTACATTTAAATAAGCTAATTATTACCATGACCCCATGAGTGGGTCTTATGAATGGAAACCTTGTTTAAAATAAGTGGATAAACCTGATCTAATCCTATTTTCTGGAGTCATATGGCATTATCTGAATGGGACATCCAGACCATTTGACATGGCTGATAAGACAGGCTTCTTTCATTCCTTAGATGGACTGTACCAATCCAATGACAAATGCATGCAGTGTATATGTCATACAGTATGTAAGCATTGCTTAATTCAAATCTACTGTAAGAAAAATAGGAAAAAAATATTTGTTATAATTAAAATTCTGTGCAGATGTACTGTACCTTCCCTCTTATGTACTGTACAAGGGGGAATGAGTGAATATTTCTTTTTCTAAAGCAGAGAGTCACAGCAGTATAGAATAAAGCAAATACGGTAAAAGCAAGATTTGTATTGCTGGAAATATTCTCTAGCTTTTGAAACTGAAGTCTTTGTTTTCTTTTATGCATGAAGGATAGCTGTGACGTCTTCTGGTGAAAACAGTGAATATGTACAGAAATCATGGTTTTCCAATACAACATGAATACAGTACCTCAATAATTGTGCGTGAGACTTCCTCATTTTGGCCTGTCTGGATTTCCCTCTGTAGTCTAATTGGCACCTCAATTTAATTGGAAGCAATCTTTATTGTATTATTTAAGCACTGAAAAAAAGCTAAGCAGTGGAGAGATGCAAAAGTATACAACTTCAAAGAATATGGGGAGGTGTAATGCAAACTGTGGACATTTGATTGTATTGTTCAGAGTAGGAAGGTAGAGGAAGTCACCAGCTGTATTGTGCGTATTGTTGTGATTATTTTCACTATGTAATAAGTTGTCATTGTCATTATTTCTTGGCAGTTTTCTGTGTGCATATTATACCAGTATGTTAATGTTACAGTACATGTCTAGTAGTTCCGTAAAAAGAATAAAAAAAAGTTTAATTGGAAAAAAAACTTTACATTGGGAGCACTTCATTACTTCTGGACCTAATCAGAGTTTTACTGACCAGTTGTATACAATCCCAGAGAATAATTGACTCAATAATTGAGGATAAAGTGTGCCCACCACCCCCAACACACAACTGTGAAGTGCTTTGAGATCTGAATAATAATAATAATAATAATAATAATAATAATAATAATAATAAAAGCACTGCACAATACAAAGCTGTATAGTGCAATCTCAAATTAAAAAGAACCAACAATAATAACATTGGTTTCTTACATCAAATGCTATGACCCTGTTAACACACTTACCAAATATGCCGAGAGAATACTTATATTGCTTAAATTAGTGGGGTAGAAAGGAGGATTTGCATTAACTAGCAGGCGTTTACAGACTGAGCCAATGTTTCCATGTTCATGTATGTGTGACAGATGAGAGTTTCCAGTAATTTAATTATATTTACTTTCATGTGAAATATAAATTCACAGTTTAGTTTTTACACTTCTGTTTTGGTGTATAAGAGGAGAGTGTCTGGCTGCCTTTTGCCCTTTCCCCTGTAACCTTCTGACCTATTGGTGAGATGCCTGAGGACTAACCTGCAGAAACGTTACAGCATGTTAGTTTTGTTCAATCAAGGAAGGGATGGTAAACATAATTGTTCTTTAGTACGGAACAAAGCAAAAAAAATAGTTTTCACCATAGAATTGATCTTAGGTGTTTACAGAACTCACAAATTAATATATCAGCTAAAACCAGAAGTTTGAACAATTACTTTTCAATTACTTGTTACAGGTCTGGTGGCCTTTAAGTTGCCACAGTGGATCCGGTTTCGTTAAATTTCCTTTTCATTATTAATCAAGGAGGCCACAATAGTCCATCCAACCCCCACTCATAAGCCAGTGATCTTTTTGAGGTTTGGTATGAAAGAGAACAAATTAAAAATTGAGAAGAAAAGACATGGAGTCTTGATACTTAATACCTGAGACTCTGCAATGCATTTAACATTTCAGATTTTGAAATAGCTGCTGAGCACATAGCAGTATGTGACTAGTGTGGTGATGATGGCAATCATAAGTAGCAGCAAATATTTTACTAATGTACTTTTTTGACTAAATAAATTTCCCTAGGTGGGGTAGGTATACTGTACATCTTGAATATTATATAATCTTTCACAGATGCACGCTGAGTATCTATTATCAATAATATATAGATGTGCCATCTCACAGTTATGTGGCATGCATATTTTACATCTCAGTGGTCTTTCAATTACCAGACAAAAAGGCAATCTAAAACTGAATTTGACAAATTACCACAGCGATTAAATAACGCTAAATAGCCCAACATAATTACACTATTAAGGATGACGCTAATTGTTTGTTAAATGTTCTTCTCATTTTGAACATCTGATGTGACAGTTATCTAAGTTCTTTGAGAATCAAGAATTTAAGAAGCTTTTGTTTTCAAAGGTATTGCTTGATATCTATTTTCTTTTGGCAAAATACACGCTTTGTAATAACTGCAGTATATGCCATAATTTCTAAAGGTATATTCCTCTTTAAAGTTGTTTATCTTTAAAAAGATTAACTGTGTGTATTCTGTTCAAGGACCTAAGGATTTAAATCCAAAAATGCATTGCAGAGTAAACCCTTCCAGGTTAAACTTATCATGCTGGACAACCCTTTTCTTCAATCCTAACAAGGAATATGTTGTTGAATTTATGTGACAATCTTGACTGCATTAAACTGACTATTAACAGAATTGAATGTTTCTTCTCTTTTGTTGTGGTCACTTGTGTTCATGTTCATTATCAGATTACGATCACCTGATACCTGAAAATAAAGCATACATACAGCATATGCCAAACAGTGAACATACTGTAGACAAATGCTGCACATGGAGTAACACTAATTGATTCCACCATCATGCTTCTCATCTTAAAACTTGAAATCGGAAGTTTTTCTAACCATGAAATTCAGTATACAGTTCATAGATCACTACTCTTCAGTTTAAATTTGCATGGCAGCTCAGCACAACAGTTATTATCTCATTGTTCCATTTAGTTAAGAAGACACTTCAAGCAGTTTGCCATTAAGATCATTTATTTGCTTTGGACAGTTATATTGCCTCATTCTTTGTTTTGATTCAGTGTAATGGAGAATTCTCAAAACCTGTCTGCATGAGTAAGGGATACTAATCTCTTAATGGGATCTCAACCTAATGTAATGTCCCTCTATAAATTCTTTCATGAGTTCATTACTCAAACAACTTTTATATTAATATCTTTCTTGCAAAAACAAGGCCACATTTATCTCACATTCATCCCATTTTCCTTGACTTAAGGTTGTTTTAGTAAATTATTTTTCATACTGTATGTGTGTTACTTCCTAATGCATTGCTCCTATTGACAGTGAGTCAGAATTATGTCCAATAATTTAAAAATGTAGTTCCTTACTAATGTTACGTAAGTTGTTTTTAGTAGTACATATAAATTAATTAATTGCTTACACTTATATAGCGCTTTTCTGGACACTCCACTCAAAGAGCTTTACAGGTAATGGGGATCCCCTCCACCACCTGGATGATGCGAATGCAGCCATAGTGCACCACACATCAGATATCAGTGGGGAGGAGAGCAGAGTAATGTAGCCAATTCATAGAGGGGGATTATTAGGAGGCCATGATTGGTAAGGGCCAATGGGAAATTTGGCCAGGACGCCGGGGTTACACCCATACTCTTTTCGAGAAACACCCTGGGATTTTTAATGACCACAGAGAGTCAGGACCTCGGTTTTACGTCTCATCCGAAGGACGGCGCCTGTTTACAGTATAGTGTCCCTGTTACTATACTGGGGCATTAGGACCCACATGGAATGCAGGGTGAGCGCCCCCTGATGGCCCCACTAACACCTCTTCCAGCAGCAACCTTAGTTTTTCCCAGGAGGTCTCCCATCCAGGTACTCACCGGGCTCACACCTGCTTAGCTTCAGTGGGTTGCCAGTTGTGAGTTGCAGGGTGATATGGCTGCTGGCTAAATGTGTGTCATAATGTTTGGAGAATATCTTATTGCTGCAACATAAAATAAGAACAAGCTGTTCTCTGAGTCCCCTTTGTGTATTTGTCAGTTGATGTTTTTTAAAACCAACACTTTAAACCTTTGAAATGAAAACAAATACAATTACTTTCGAAAGTGTCAGTAGTATGTCGGTAAAATACAATTTGATACAGTGCCTAACTACAGTACACCTATTACTTGAGTAATGGTGTCCCAGTGCCTTCAAATGTACATAGAAATAGACTGAACCAGTTTGAAGGTAAGCCCAGAATTCTTTTACATTTTGCATTGTAAGTTTGAACCGATTTGTTGTTACTCAGACATTTTTGTGTCCATCTTTTGCAGACTGTATAATGGCATGATAAATACTGTCATGCTTATAAATTCTAGGTAGCTACTAGAAATTGAATCAGGTCTCCTGGATAAGATCTATAATTGATAAAAAATGTCGAAGGAGGCTGGAAATAACAGTTGTCATACCCCCCAAATGCTGTACCTAAACTCAAATATCATCTATAAAAAAACATGGAAGGGAGCTGTGCATCTTTTTCCTATGCAATAGGTTATTTCATATACAATCCTGTTTGCTTTAACCTTTCGCTTTGATCCCATTGCCAGGATATTTAATTTAGTAGTTGCTAATTGGATCACAATGAAACTGATTAGCTGTTGTTGCAGACAGATTGTTATTGAAAAGAAGCACGACAGGACTTAGATTTCAAAGAATTGACTTGATATTTGTACAGAACTGACACATTTCAGGATGGAGGGAGTGAAGAGAGCAATTTCCTACAATTTGAGACTCAGTAATGTTTTATTTTTCAATGTATGTGGCACAATCCCGCCTCTGTCGGGTATCCGCTTGCTTTTTTATTACAAACTGTACAAATCTAGATATAGTGCAGAAATTACATTTTTCTAATCTTCCTTTCCATGTCTGTCTCTTTTGTCTCAGTATGTGTGTAACTCTGCCCCTCTTTGGTCAGTTACCAAATATGATGCTCTTTGAGTATGCGCTTAGCTTGACTATCCTCCATGAAGGCATAAATTAATTCTCATTTAAGGGACTTTAAAAAACCTTAGGTTTTTGGTCATTTTCATGGCACAAGAAAAACGTATCCTGCAATCTCTAGTTTCCAAATCTCTTTTATTCTTAAGACTCTTAAGATTACACTTTTACCTTTATTAGCCCAATTAAGGGACAAGCTTAATAAAGTCATCTTGAAGTGTGTACCATGGTACTGAGGCCACTTCTTTAGGTATAGCAGCACTGTGCTGACATCACGAGGATTCAGATTCAGATCTCACCTTAAACTCAATAGAGCTCTTTATTTTTGTCTGTATTGTGGAGTGCACATGTAACACAAGAATAACAAACAGCTGTAGTGTCTGTGCACATGTTCTTCATGTAGAATCTACAAAGTTAAGTGATCATCAAAAACAAATGGTACAACAAAAGTTATTGTACAGAATCAGCACATACAATATATTTTGTGGTGCAAAATATTTTTTGGGAAATATATAACAGGGTTAACATGTTTCGAGCTATTTTTGCACAGATATAATAACATTTATTCCCAAAGCAAAAGTTTCTAGTGAATCTGCTTTAATGAAAAGGGAAAAAATAATGTATTTTAGATTAAGCTTGAGCAATTAGATCTTTATTAATATTAAAACAAGACAGAACTCATAACAATAAATCACTCATAGTAATGAGTGTTTGTTTTTTAAATTACTTTTCACAAGGAATAATGGCACAAAAGAAACAGAGACTTTTGAAAATGTTTATTGAATATTAAAGTATAGTGAGAATTGCCCCAACCCACTTGGTTGTGGGCCAGCTATTTGGCCATAGGACGAGGAGGCAGGGAACTCCAGAAAAACAAGCAGGACTGTAAACACCAATGCAGAAAGAGAAGATAGAAAACTAATGTACAAGTAAGAATGGCCTGAACAGTTGGACTTCTTTTGATGCAGTATAGTGTAAAAGCTGGTGGAATGCTTTTTTTAGGTTTTTAAAATAGGTTCTGATGAATGAGAGGAAATGAAAAAAGAAAGGGATTTGCACATGATATACAGTATATACAGAAGGTAGTTTCAAGATGCTGCATGGCATCCAGCATAATTGCAATTTAAAATAGTTGGGCAGGAAGTGGCTGGTTGTTGTCATGCCTCCTGAATTTCAGTTAAGATTGTCAATTTTCTATCTTTCAAGTGTTTGTTATTGTGTAGCAATGTTGTAATGTATTGTACAATAAGCAAACTACTTAATCGGAGTAAGCCAGATAATGATAAATTACTACTACTATAACAGCTTAAACTTATATTAATAGATTTAGTCCGTGTAAAGAAAGTCACAGAGCAGAACCTCTGAGATGCACTGTACCGGAGGGAGGAGGAAGACAGGAAGCAACTGACATTCTCTTGGTCATGATTTTTGAAAATGTTTTGGAAGAATATTAGAACTGGAAAAAGGCTTTAGGTTTGGCAAGCAGTTTGACTACCCAACTGTTTAAAGACAGGATTGTTTGGAATTTAAATATATTGATAATAATCACCTAGCAACATTTGTGTGTCTGTTTCCTAATGTACATGTATTAAAAGATCAATTCCGCTGCCACAGGAGGTGTCATAAGTTTGAAAAAAAATGAAAACAAAGCCTAAAACAGTGACAGAAATTTCAATAGAAAATTACCACAGAACTGTTTTTCTATCTAAGAATACATTAAAAAGAGTAGAACAATAAAAATGTCTTACAAATGTGTACAGTAGTCCAATTAAATTGCAAAGGGTGTTTTTCCCTCTTTAGAGCAGAAAGTACCCTACTCTGCTCTTGTTTCATTGTACAATGTACTGTATGCATATTTTACAACTTTAGAGCAGTGTTTTTAAAGATGTAGCAAAATAACAGAGAGCATAAAGTCCCATCATCAATGTATTTCTTTGTGGTATATATTCAGTATCCACATTGTAAATTATTTATTACTGAATGAAAAGGGTCCAGATAATATTCTTCACAGGAAAACCAAGCACATCCCTGAGGATGTGAGATATCAATAGGCTTTCTGGCTCTCCCTCTAAGCAAATTCGATGTAATAAATATGAAATTCCTATTAGTTCTCATCTAATTTTCAATGAATAAGAATTACTTCCAAGACCTTTCTCTGCCAACCTGGATTGTCCTCAACCTTCCATCAGTTTGAAACCTAGACCCCCATACACTCATCCCTTTCACCGCTTGTAACACAATAGGTGCGACTATGAGCATCTCTACGCATTATACATTAGGCAGCCTTTTTTATAGGCTGCAAGGATTTGAGCCTTAGGGTTTGACATTAGGCATGCTGCAATGAACTATCCTTAGAGTATTTCTAGACTGCAGGAATGCAGTTTAAAATACAGCTGTGTAATTTAATTCGAAGATGGTGAGTTTCAGAAATGGTTGCTGCTGATCATAATACTAGATGAGCGCGATTTTGGTATGACTTCTTTGGAATGGTTTGTTTTTTTCTCATTGTGAAAAGAGAAATATTGCGTTAGCATGTTGAATTTGTTGTACATTGTGATATTTCACTGGCAGAGCATTTTAGACATTTATTGGTGCCAGAACTGTATCAAAAAGTCTACATTTACAGTTAGTATTCAGTGCCCTCTCAGATTTATAATATTAATTTAAAAGGCATTCAGACCTGTGATAAACCATTTTAGTGTTTGCAAAATATAGATTAAGACATAAGATATAAAGAAGAACAAATTTATGGATACCACATTTATATTGATACTTCTACAGGAAACAAATATACAATACATTTTACAAGTTAGCTAAAATGTTCTTATGTATAATTTTCTGTTTTTCACAACTTGTTCACAATATGACAAATGACGGAGTACACTCACTATTATAAATGGCAGTGTGTTTAATTGAAAAATAACTTAACTAGAAATATAAACATATGACTGGAATTATCTTCTAAGAGTAATCAGCAAATTGGATGATAAAGCATGAACAGTTTGCAGATTGAGAAAATAATTATAGTGTTCAAGATGTGATGGAAATGCTTTTACCTGTGCTCTAGTGATCTGAGTTTCATTATTACAGTAAGAACTGCTTTGTGATCATGGTCTACATAACAATAACAATATGCTACTCTGTAAGGATGTGTAAAAGATGTGGTTAATGATTTTAATTTGAAAAATAATTTAGATAACCTGTATTTGGAATTCTACATCAGTTAGACAGGACTTGGAAGCTATAACTTGCTACATTATATTATTATATATTTAAAATACAGTATATTATATAAATTACTAATAACATCACTTTTCATTCCCAAAAATGTCCAAAGCACTTCTCATATAGGAAGGGATCCTCTTCATTCACCAATTGACAGTGATGCACAGTAAGCATTATATGCCAGCAAACACAGTACACAGCAGATTAGGTGAGAAATTGCTTCACAAGGTGAATAAATAGGAGATAAAGGAAATGCCGATTGTGCCTGGACACTGCAGTTAACACCCCTTCTCTTTGAACAGTGCTCTATTGAGTGTTCTCAGAAGTGTGGGCACAGGTATAGCTTGGTGCACCAATATACTGTATACCAGCCAGTTTTGTATACTTACTGATTTCAGGCACTAGTTAAGGTCTGTAATATGTTTAATAATTCCATGAGGCTGTCTAAGGTTTATCTCTACCCCAGCGTCCTGGCCAAAGCTCCCATTTGCCCTTACCAATCATGGCCTCCTAAAAATTCCATCTATGAATTGGCTTTATTACTCTGCTCTCCTCCCCACTGATAGCTGATGTGTGTTGAGCGTTCTGGCGCACTATGACTGCCATCGCATCATCCAGGTGGATGCTGCACATTGATGGTGGTGGAGAGGAGTCCCCATTACCTGTAAAGCGCTTTGAGTGGAGTGTGCAGAAAAGCGCTATATAAGTGTAAGCAATTATTAGCAATTATTATTATTGTCCTAAAAGACAATTATTTTTTCAATAGTTACAATAAATTTAATGTATTCTCCATTGACTGTACGGGTTAATCCAGTCTTTTGATTCCACCATTTGTGAGGGTAGTATTGAAGACTTGCTCTTTGGATGACAGTATTGTGGAAAACTACCACTAAATCTATTTTAGCTGTTCCAGTTAATTACATAGGTGTCATTTTTGTCATGACCTCTCCCATAATTTATAATCAGAACTGTAAATATCCCAAGCTTGAAAATGGTGGGGTACTTTACATGTACAATATGCAATTTACTTTGCATCTTATCAAAAAAGTTGTCATAACTTTACTGCTCCATTCATAATGTTGCGTACTTAGTATAACACTTTCAATTTATTGAGTGGTTATAAGCCAATTTAATCTTCTTTTGTATAACTATCAAACTAATCTTGATTTGCTGATTTGGAAACAGATGTTTGCTGTCTGAGATTGGAGGTTGACATGTCTCCCTCTAAATATGGGGGTGTGTGATACCTGAACACATTAAAACTCACAATGGATAAAAAGAATGCAGTACAAGCAGTCTTTATTGTAGAAACTCTCTTTAGGATAGACCCACAAAATTAGCCCTTCAACAACCCAATGCCAAATGCCACCATGAGGCCCCTTATATACCAAACATACTAATTTGCTCACATGCTAATTTGGCATGTCTTTGACTTGACCCATCAAAAAGTTCCTTTTTTAACGCATGGGTGAAGATATTTTCAGCTACTGTAAAAGACTGAGGGAGACCTTAACCTTAATATCTACAAAGTGCTCCCAAATTTCTTAATTTTAGAGTTTTTTGACAGCAGTTGTGTGTACCACATAAGTTTAAAAAATGTTTCAATAATACTAACTGAAGATATTTTTATAGTTTGTGCCTTGCAGTAACATCTTATTGCATCCAGTGAAGTGCATCTTAATGTCCTAAGCACAGAGCAAACCACTTTTGTTTTGTCCTGGTTTATTCTGAGCTATCACATCCTATAGTCAGATTGATTATTTGAGTTTATAGAGAATGTTAATAGAGAATACCTTAACGACCCTTTCATTTCTTAAGCTTATATTTGGAGAAAGCTCTCAAGTGTAAATTGAGCTCTATAATCACAGGATTTATCTTGGGTCACATCACTAACTGACTGTGACTGGGATTCTCCAAGCTGTGATGCATCGTTAGCAATTTTTTATGATCCCCTATGTGGAGGTGAAGTAATATTAGTTGAGTGTCAAGATCTGAAAAAACGCAAGTGACTATTCTAAGTATGGTGGGAATAACAAAAATTTGTGATCCTAAATTTAAAAAAAAACATTTTTAAGTAATGTAATCCAGATTTTGCTGTGAGGTATTGTACAGCATACTTCAGAAATACTTATTTTAGGGGCAATATTGCTAGTGAATACCACAGAGATCTGTTTCAGAGAACTGCTGATGTATATCAATGGTCTACAAGGTTGTATAGTTCAAGCTGAAACCAAACAGGATGAGAGAAAATACTGCAGAAGCAGCAAATGAAATTCAAACCTGGCAGATGGTATTTAATGCAGACAAAAGCAGGGTTTTGCATACAGGTACAAAAAATCATTAATTATAAATACAAAACAGAACACACAGAGCTAGAAGAGGCTACTTATGAAAAAGCCTTTGATGTTCATGTAGTCACAGTTACAGTATCTACATGTTCTAGACTATGCCGTTAAGCAATTAAAAGGCAAATAAAATGTATCTAGGATATAGAATTTTAATTAAAAAATAAGTTAGTTTTATAGAATGTACTGTAGCAATAAGTCCTCATTTAGAATATTGTAGAATGTTGGTCACCACGTTATAGAAAATATATTTTTGCTCTGGAACCACTTAAGAGAAAAGCAACAAATTCTCGCTTAAAGAAATGTCCTACAGTACACTGATGGGATGAATTGAAAACTTTTGATCTTGCACAGAGAATATTACAATGGGACCTGATATAAGTATTCAAAATCCTTAAATTAATTGACAAAGTCAACAAACTGGGCTCGTTCAGAATAAATATTGGTGTGTGAATCAAAGGACACAAGTGGAAACTACATAGGAAAACATTTTAAACTGAGCAGGCACTTCTTTATTTAAGGATTGTGAGAGTATGAGAAATCCACCCAGCCATGTTGAAGCTTGAAACCAATACCCTGGCTTCTGTCAAGAAACAGCTAAAAGAGGTACAGTATTGGATCATTGAGCTACTAACTACCAAATGGACTATATGGACTAAATGACCTCTTCTACTTTGTAACCTTATATTTCTTATGAAGAGCACCCCTTTCTTCTCTGAAGGATAAAAAACCTTTTAGCAATTCAATCCTTGTAGACATAACTGATGAAAATGTTTACATTTTAAAATGAGAAAGCAGCAAGTGGTCTCTAATTTCTTCCATTGTCAGAATATCAACAGGAAACCAGTAGTGACACATAAGAATAGCTGTAATGATACCATTACAAACATTTTTGATTTGATCATTTTTGTTCGTTAACAAAGTACATCACTGCCTGTAATAGCCTTGTAAATATGCCACTGAGTTTGGCTGATATCTCTGCTGTCTTCTGCCTGAACTATTGTACAGAATAAATAAGCACAATGCAATTTATTCTGTGCTGTGAAGGTTCAACAGCTCTCTCACTGATCTGTGACAACCATTATCATATTTACTGTCAGCATTACACACATAAGTGTGCGGGTGATGCATTGTGAGTATTACATACTGATAAAGCCATCAATAATTCTTCTCCGGACCCATTCACTCGGATGAGCCCACACAGAAAGATGGCAGGGGGAACTGACCGAGTGCAAGATTTAAAAACACTTTGACTGGATAGGGGTCGCTTTGAGTGACTGCTTCCATAATTCAGCTTCTGTCCCCAACACCCCTTCACCCCCCCCACCTCAGATAAAAAAAGGACATAATAATCTTCACATGCAAGCTCAGAGTTCCTTCCAGCTGAGAAGAAGGTCCCATTCAAGGGCCCTGAGTTACGACTTTTGACAGCTCATATAAAACATTTACTACCTTATCATCTGAATTTAATTCATTTTTACCATGATTAAATTGAAAAAATGAAATAAAAGAGATGTTTTACTGCCGTGTGGCTTCCCCAAGAAAAATTGGCCTTGATCACCACTGGTTTTGTAAGTCTCACAGAAATATAAGGGAGTGAGTAGAGATTGAAGTCTTACACATCTGAGAAATGAAGGTGATTTTCTTCTCTGATCACTTGTGTTGGCTATGTCGTCTTGATATAATAAAGTGTCAGTTTCAATCTGAAAAACTTCCTGATGCCATCTATTTTGTTTTTTAAAACTCTTTCCAGTCCCCATGTAGTACAAAATTAAATCTACAGTATATAATTTGATTACAGATCCACTTTTCAAACACATAATTTCTAAGATGCTACTTTTGTCTCAATGTGGAAAAAAAGACTAGAATTTGGATGGAGCATCTTCCTACTGTACAAAACTTGCATTAGTTCTATTTAGAATTCAAAACCTTTAAGTGCATTCAAGTTTGAAAACAAATTAACCTAATCTGTAAAACTGTATTTTGAGTTTCATGTATTATAAGTAACTAAAAAACTAAACTAAATTTAATTTTATTCAAACTTGTATGTTTTGGGTAATATAAAATAACAATTCTTGCAAAGCCAAGAGTATCTGAGATTGTTTTGCCACAATTTAATTACTTTTAGAAATGCCCCATGTTCTGAAAAAGTACTGTATATCCATTGAGTTAAACCAAATCTGATTTTGAATCTGGCAAGTTAGTATTGTGAATCATTTTTATGTTTATTAAAGCCCCCTACAGTTTTTTTTTTAATTAAAGCTTCACACCTTTGAATTATTATGGATTTGCTAATGATAATAGTTGTAAAACATTACATCACCCAGAAATGCAGAGAGAAGCTTGCTGTTTCTCAGTCTGTCACGTTCTACTTTAAAAATCACTTGGAAGGATATCAAAAATACAGGGGGTATCAGATTTTGAGCTGGCTGCATTCGCACTTTGGACACAGTTGGTGATGCTAGCAAGTAAATATTGATAGATATTTGGCATGATATTGTCGTACTTGTCCTTGAAAACATATGGAACTAAGATACTTCTACTTTTTAGCACTTTTATTCGCATAAATTCCAAGAATGGATTAATTTCATTTAAATTAAGAAGGCAGGTTTATTAAGATATATTTTAATGTATTTTGTGTTGTGTACTGACTCAAAGACTTGAGAAACTGATTATTTGATTGTTCTGAAAAATGTATGGTCTTTTTTTAAATTGTTAATGAGACAGCAGTTTGCTGTTGTTTGATTTCTAAGAAAATAGAAACCCCAACTGATAGTTCAGTAACAATTCTTATGCAAGTGTTGAAGAGATAACTGCAAGCTCTCCTCCAAAACAAGAAGTGTTAGAGCACAGAAAACCTAATGTTGTCTGCAACAATAGCTGAATGGGAGCATTCCTCTTCCTCATACTCATAGCTATCATTCTGAGCAGCAAGTCATTGTGTTCCCAGGCAACTCAGTCACAGACAGCTACTGTGAATTTCGACTCATGTTTGCCCTGCCACTGAAGCATTAAAAAATTTGCCCCACCACTGATGTCATACCCTAGCAGAGGGGCATTGATGGAGACAAGGGCAAGATTACATGCATTATTAATGGAGTATTTACAGAGAATGATTTTAATATAATTTAACTTATGAAAATCTAATTTAGTATTGAAAGCAACTTTTCTTGAAAATATCAAAGCAAGACATTCAGCTCTAATTCTCTTTTGCTCTCTTACCAATGACCAACTCAATTCCCACTCCGTTATCCAGATATAAGCAATAAGGTACAGTATATTTAGCAAACAGATGGTCTTTAAGAAGATACTTGATTATCTTTGTTGATTAGAGGAAAGTCTGTTTTATCTTTAAAGCTTTTTATTGAATATTGGAATAGCAAAAAATACACTGATTTATATTTTTTTATATTATTATAGAACTGTCTGGGCTAGAATTGATTCTAAATTCTTACAGCCAGAGATTACAATGTGTTGATGTCATCTAAGTGTCTGAATTCTTTATTGATTATTGTATTTGCTGAGCAAGTTGTGGTGGTTATGAGAATAAATATAAATATAAAAAGGGAGAGAGACATGGCTTTTATAAAATATTAACACTACCAAATGGCATGACCTTGCCCAAATCATAACTATCAAAAATGTATGTTCAGATTACCGGGGAAAAAAATTAAATGCTTTTCTTGTAAACTAGTGTGCTTTCTTTTCCTACTGATTTTTAGTCTTGCACCTAACTGAAAGAAAGAAGTCAGCATAATTTCTTTAAAGTACAAATTTGATTATGTAGGGAGAAATGCTGGGCTGTGATTGTGCAGTGCTATAAATTGCACTTCAGGTCTGTGCCTCATAAGATTCTCCCTTGTTGTCAGGAGTGTGACTGCTTGTTGTCAATTACTAGGTAATCATATCTATCATAGTACAGTGTTCAGGCTTCTCATATGTCAAAAACCCAGGCAAGAGAGTGAAGCAGGGACAGACTGGATAAAGATGAGATCAGTCAGCATCCGAGGTCTTGATTGAAGAGATCATCAGCTGACAGAAGTTTCATTTAGATACAGCTGCTTTAGGTACCACAGGACCATAAATCCTGCCATGCCATGTCCTTGAAATGGAGTGCAGAATGCATTGGTGCACATCACTCCATCATTATTAAATGAGGGTCCATTTTTAATAGAAATTTTTTTTATGTTTTTCTCTCTCTGATTATATTTAATACATCAAAAGTTAGTAGGCATGAGGAATATAATTATTGGTTAAATACATAACTTTTAAATAGCATATTAATTTATAGCATTTGATAGAATACTGTAATTGTTGTATTTTACTTTAAGCTGACACTTGAAGGAGTGAAGGTTTTTAATGTGTATATATCTATATGTCCGTGTACTCAGTTTTGAATAGCACTAAGAGCTGTCCATTTGTGTTTTTAATATGTTACCCACCAAGAGAAATATGTCTTAATCTACAGTAAAACCCCCAATTAAAAGAGCCTCATTATTATAAACTGTATTTGCATGTCTACTAGGGCCTAAAAGTTTATATATTAAAAATAATTAAAAGTATTCAAGACAAACATTAGTCAAGACGAGTTTATTTGAAGCTCTGGCTGTAACATTGTTTCATCATTTGATGTTGCACCCTGAATGCTCTTACAGTGTTTCTCCAGAAGCATTCCTGAAATACATTCCATCCATCTTTTTCTAACAGTTGTGTTCTGGCATTTTTTAAGTGCAATTAATGCCAGCATGCCTTTGTACTATTTTGCTTGTACATGTACAGTATGCATGTGCAGTCTAATGAGCACACACACACTTCTTCCCATGAATGTGTTGCTCTTGTTATTCTTTGCACATTCATGTTATCAAGACAGCAAAATTACACACATGACCTCTCTTATGCAGGAATATCTCGGCATCTCATAAAATTATTTTAAATTAAAACTTGTCAGTAGTTAACCACTGCACAATTAGTATTCTATAGAATTTTAAAATATACTGTACAGTATAAAACTGCCAAAATAAATATCACATAGACAAACATTTGTACTGAAGAAAAAAGCTTCAGGTGATGGTAAGTGAATGTACAGTAATGTATTTATTGGAGAAAACAACAGGAATACCTTTTTTCTTTTAAAGAAATGCTATTACTTTCATTAAGGTGCGGAAACAATTGCAGTGTCAGGTTATCATACTAAGCTCCTTCAATCTCTGTCAGATTTGTGCCATGATATTGTGCTCTTTCACAGAGACTACAAATCATCTATATTAATACAGAAGTAGACTTCACCTTTAAAACATTGCTGCATTGCCTTGTTTACAGTATAATAGCTTACTGACTGATGACTAACTTTGGGTTCACTCTTTGACATTATGAAGTAATCTCTGCCCTTTCCTCCACTGAGACACAAGAGGAACTCTTTTGAAGTAAGAAGGACCCTCACATAATTAAATTTTAGAAGCATTGCTACATATTTCATGGCATTTTGTGAGCACTGACCTGCTTGTCAGGATTTGTTTTTGCCACCATTGTTTTTGATTCCTGTATTTCCTGTGTTTATATCCACATCCTGTAAATACATTGCTTCAGATGTGTTTGGAGACTATCCCAAAAGGTTAAGTCCAAGAGTCTTTTGTTTCAAAATAAAAGTGAATTCTAAGAGAGCATGTTATGTTGGGACAAAAGAAAGAAATGAAGCTTGGGTTTAACTTGAGCAATGAAATTGTGGTGATATTCACAGTTTAAATTATATAATAGCAATGATGATGTGTCCTCATTTTAATGTTACATACACAATTACAAGATATACAATCAGTATTATAGCATTATAATCTAATAATAAGGCATAAACAAGAATGCTACGTTTATGAAAACACCCCAAAGCTTCAAAAGCTTCATTCTGTACATCTACTGATTCTATTGAACCACAAAAAAAAATTAACTGAACACTATTAAATATACAGAAAGAAATACAGTAACAAAAATGTGTTGGACTAATTAAGTTTTTCTTTAAGCTATAAATAACAGATGGGTACTGGCCTGGCTCCTAGAAATAGTGCCATACAATAATTTCTCATTGTCTGAAAAAAGGTATAATTTTGTAGAAGTGATGAATGTGATAATGAAATGACAATGAGTGTGAATGAACTAAGAGGACTGTAGAAATTGTTTGATTTGAACTGTATCCAAAGTACTGTAATCAAAGTCTGCCATCAGGACACACTAAAATCAATCACAAGAGAGCTGCACAATGCATTAAGCACAGGAAAACAAAACCTAATGCAGGCTGTCCATTTCTTGAATGAAGCCTTTAACCCTGGGACCTATGTCACCATACATGGGGGTTATTAATGATTGAGAAGAAGAGAGGGGTTGAGTATTGTATCTCATTCATCCAGATCATGTCACGATTATAGTCCCCCCTCCTTAAGGGTGCTCCAGCCCTTTCACGTGAGACTTTTCTGTGCACCTGTTTCCTATTCCCAGCCCACCTTAAAAGCCAGGCGCTGACGCTCATCCGGGCTCTGCATCTGATTTCCGTATCGTGCGAGTCCGGGACCTGGAAGCGCCTGGTCCCGTTAAGGTTTTAATCTCTGTTCCCTGTCCGCCGGTTCCGACCCGGCCTCTGGTTTTAATTCCCTGTTTTGATGGATCTCCTGGTTTTGGACTTACCCTTGCGTTTTGGATACTCTCTAAGGACTACTCTTTTGGATTGTTCGCCTTGGCCACACCTCCCCCGTGCACCAGTGCACCTTGGACATGCCCCCCTGTCTTCAGCCCCGTATTCCTGCATGACGTTTCCCTAGTGTTCCCCCACTTCTTCGGATTGTGTCGTCCGCATAGGGTCTGGAAAGAACTGTTCGTTACAGATCAATGTACACTTTCAGATTAATACAACTGAGGCTTGACACTCTACAATAGTGTAATCTGAAGCTTCTCTTCCATGCCCCCTTGGTCTTCAGTTACTGGAGCCACATCAAGAGCAAGGAGACATGGCAAGAATCTCCAAGGAGGTGGGAGAGGAGAAGTAAAAAAACATCTTTAGTGTAGAAAAAACTTACAATAGTAACAACAACCTCTATAGCAAGAGGTATTCCAGCAGAATTTATTAATCAACACTTCAATAATGCTTTAAAAATATGTTGTTGAAGTCATTATTGAACAAATTGTATGGGGAAACAGTGCTTGATCTGGTAAATTCCTCTGATCATGCTGAACGGATATGTTTTGCCCTTAGCTCAGTTGAACAGCCAATGATAAATAAACTGAATGTTATTAGTAGTAGCAGGTGAATTCATATTATATTAACACTATATATGCTTTCAGACCTGTTGGGGGAATGAGTATGCTTACAAATCCATTCATAAAAAATGTCAAATCTTGTAAATAAGCATTTCATTATTAGTAGGTGTAGTAATGTTTTTGCAAAGTAACCTTTAAAGTGCAGGACAGAAGGCAGTGCAGAAGCATTAATTTTGGTATCTACTGTATATTGTCAAATTCGTTTGCAATTAATCAAATGTTCAGTCAGATTGCAATACCTAGAATGCCATTCTCAATACCATAATTTAAGTTTATACTCATACAGTATATATTGCCTTCCACATTTTATTCATACCCCCATGAAATAGGAACAAAAGGCATCATATAGGAAAATACATTACAGATTGAATTTGTTATATTATTATATTACTTAAAAAAATCTATAAAAATGTTATATAGTGATCGTAATAGGTTTACACAGAACAAAGTTGTATTCATCAAACATATTTCACTGAATTCCATAAAGTAGGTACCCTTTATTTACACCTCCAAGAATTTCTTTAAATAAAATTATTTTAAAAATCTACAGTAACATTTAGAGTTGTAGAGTAGTTTATTGCCATACAAAGCCTATGGAACTATGTAGAGGCCTCTGAAGGTTTCCTATTTCCTGTTTCAAAACCAGGTAATATATGAAACATTCAGTAAGTAGCATTCATAAATATAGTTCAGGTCAGAAAGCTCTTCAAAGACTGCAGGCAGATGGTTATTGACCTTCACAAGTTGTAGAATGGTTATAAAAGTAAACCACAAAAAAAAAGCTGAATCTATCACTTTCAGCTGTAGTGTTCATTTTAAGAAATTTAAGGTTGGTATAGTGGACACCCTGCAAGAAATAGGATACAAGAGTATTTTGCTAGCATAGGCTATGAAACAAGAGTTTGGACAACCATACTGTAAATCAAAAGGCAGCTGTTGGAGATCTTTATTAGACACTGTCATCTTCAGGATACAATGTGTCAAAAACTACCATTCTAAGTCATCCACATTAATATGGCATTCATAGTTGGGTTACAAGGAAGAAGCCTCTACTGAGGTTGAACCACAGAAAAAGTGACTCACACTTGCCATACAGTACATCATTTTAATGACAGTTGAAACTATGTCTAATGGTCAGATTAAATAAATGTTATGTTTGGTGCAGAAATGATAAGGGTCATGTTGAGAAAACACTCATGCCCACTACTATTGTGATTTAGGGTTGTTTTGCATCTATGGGTCCTGGAGCCCTTATCAAATAGAGGAAATCATTACTTCCAAAGCATTAGAGGGCATTTTAGACAGACACTGGGTTATTTCTCTAACATATCTTATGTTATGAAAGATTTCTATTTAGGAACTATTAAGGTAGAGTAATTCTATATGGAGGAATATTCATAAATGTTTCATCTGCAGTTTCACAAACTCACTGATGCTAGTCAGTATAATACCTGCCAGAAGAAGATTTACAAAATACTATCTACAGAAGTGCAAATAAAAGTAAACTTTGTGTTTTCTTTAATAATAATATTTATGATGAATGTGAATTTGCTAAATGCAGTGCTGTTGTTGACTGTATAATATTTTTGGTATATTTCAAGCAAGTAATATTATCCTGTCTGTCAACCATTATGTTATGTGAAGTTCATTTGTTCTGTTTCATGAGGGGGTGTTAATAAATTTGTAGGGCACTGAATTTATAGATTAAAAATATGTAGGTGAGGACACTGTGTATCATATAATCGTGTATCTACGGTGATCTTTTAATATTAATCATAATATAGATCAAATAATATTAGTTGTAAAGGCATCATTTCAGCAATTCAAGTGTTCCTTAAGATGGCTAATTAAATCAATGAAATAAGTTTCATCCATAAGAGCTACTATAAAATAAATATGAATTTCAACCCTTTTCAGGTACACATACGGAAATATTGATTATTTTAGCCCTTTTCAATTAGTATACAATTGTAGGGTATTTTGTCACTTATCGAACATAGAAAATCACTTTAAAATATTTGATCTAGGGAATTTTACACCTGGGCTGTCCCAGGCATTATACAATGCATTACAAATCAGCATGTTTAGAACACCTTCCTACTTCTATATGTACAGTATGTTCATGATCTGGAGATGTTTTAAGTGAAATGTGTAAGTAATGTATACTAATGTCTCAATATCTGTATGTCAGTACAGTATATCTGTATGGGTATATCATACACTAGTGTCTGGTATGTTGTTGCTACTCCTGAATAAATGTGACATTTATGTAAAAAAGATGATAAACCCTTTTTATGGAAGCAGTTTTAACCTAATGAGTAGCAGGTGTCTTATGAAGTCATCTGTGATCCTTGGAATAGATGCAGAAGCATATACTGTACACCTGCCAACATCTTGCGTACGAATACAGTATGAGGTATTTTGTATGGAAATTCAAGAGTTTCCCACCCACTTTCACTGAATTTGGAAATACCTGCTCTATGCAGACACAATCAAGATTCAAATTTCTTATTACCTACAATATACAATGTAAGAAGTGCATACATTACATATGAAATAAGATTTGTATTTAATGTATAATTACAATGTTATTAAACTAATAGTTCAAAATGATCAGCACATCCATGTTTTATTAATACATTTTGGTATTGTTGCTGATGTAACATATATACCATTGTACAATAAGTGCTTTTAGCAAGTATTTCACAAATCGGCCCTCAAGATCACAATTTGTACAACACATAAGCAAACACCTCTCCCCAAAAAAATCCCAAAGCATTTTTTAATGCAATTTTCAACTTACAGCCAAAGCAAACATAGGCACTATTTGGAAGCTGCCTATAGTTGCTTTACTTGCCAAAATAGAACACATGAAAACCCATTGACTTTCTGAATTTGAATGATATGTAGTGATAGCACTTTAGGGGGAAGGAGAGATTATCCGCAGGTTTTGTTTCATACATGTGCTGTAGCAAGCCATCACTTGCATAAGCTGAAAGCTCAAAACTCAATTTATTTGTGATACTAGGCAGGCTCTTGAGGCAAGAGTACAGCAGTAAAAATCCTCATCTTTTCTCAGAGTACTGCAATATCCTGGCATCTAATGTAACATATTTCATCTAATTTAGTTGAATAACAGTATGGCTTTTTGTGACATGTTATCTAGCCACCTAATACTCCACAGCATGATCTGGCATTGCAGCAATTAAATGCCTGTCAGTCTTGTATTGCCCTCTGTGAATCGACCTAGCAGCTTGTGTTCATTCTAGTTGTGTTTTCTTGCCAGGTTGGATTTTATTAGGTTTGTTTGATAACTCCTGTGAGGCATTCGAGCTCCAGTGACACTTTTCAGATACTATGCATTCTTTATGATAACAAAGACAAAGCAAACACGGAAGATTCTACACATGACTCTAAGAATGATGGTTATGGATGCCTCCACCCCCTGGCTCTTAGCCTCCTCCACAGTAGAGTTACACTCTAACAACATCTCCCACTGGGACTAGGCAGTTGGAAGTACTTAATGATTATGATTAATTTCATCAGCACTCCATTTGGTTTTATATTTTCTTTCTTCCTCACTCTCTGTTTCTCTCTCCATTCTCCCTCCATGTGCAGGAGGAGATAATTTTTCTCCCTGAGTAAATCCTGTGTGACAGTTTAATAGGTTCAGACATGCATGGGCCTAAAGTAAGTTGATAATATTAATACCCTGTTGACCATCTTTATTTTTGAAAAGGAGAGGCCCATGGGAAAACAGAGAAAATTCAACCATAGAGGACAGTGACTGTAGTTTCATTCCCATATTCGGTTTAGAATAAAGTTGATCCCATCACATGTACAGTACTGTATATCACTGAGACAGATGATATATTTGAAAATAATGAAACAGTGCTCCAATATTTTACAATGTTTAACCTATTTTACAGTTTCCACAAGTTAAGCTTCATTTTGATTTATTGAAACTGATTTACCTCATTAAGACAGTAATTCTTTGAAAATAAAGATGCTTTGAAATGTTGATAAGCATCTCCACTGATTTATTTATTTAATCATGTTTCATTATATATACTATATATTGCAAGGTTTCTAGCTCTGTGAGAATGTGCAAACCCCTCTCTACTATAATAACTGTCTTGAAAAAACAAATGTTTTTTTAATAAAGTTAATGAGAATGCTTTCTTGTCTAGTTCTTAGTTTTTACCTTTCCTCTTTAAAGCATTGCCATTAAATAAATATATCAATTCAGAGTATGGAAACAAAATTAAAAGGAAATATTCACAAATAGAACCCCCACTCAGTTTGGGGGGCATTAATAAAACTAAGTACTAATGTACTAATGTGACTAATGTACTTAAAACTTTAAACAAAGACCTACAGAACATTATAGAGTCCAGTTGTTTTGAAAATACTTTCATTTGGACCTAAATCCACTAACCTTTTTAGAGTCAGAACTTAATTATGTGAATTGGATTATTGTTTAAAGGCTTGATAACTACAGAATTCCATTACTAGTTGATTTGAGTTCAAGTAAAAAGGATAATTGATAAGACCATATTAGTTTTTCAATTAATGTATAAATCCAGCAGTGTACAAGAATGAGGGGCACAAGGTGTTCCATTAATTCTGTCTATGGGGGGTATAAAACTTAGCAGTTTTGACACTGTTGGAGTTCTAGCCCAGAGGGAAGAGTACAGAAGTAGAAACACCATTTATTGAAGCATGTGATATTCCTAGGAGGTCTCCCACCCAAGAAACAACCAGGCCCCAACCTGCTGAGCTCCTGTGGCACAATGACATCAGAATTGTAGGAAGCTTTAATAATGTTTTGCTATTAAAATAAAGTAGAAAATGAATGCCCTTAAAAAGCTAATAGTGTTAAGCTTTCTTTATGCACAGTATGGTTTCAATAAATTCTGACTTTGTAGTCTTTTTGGTCTGTAAGATACTTCATTTTAAATTGTTTAGTCTGATGCATAACAAACTAGTATAGCACGGTTTCTAACATCTCACTTCTGTCCATAACATATCAAAGGGTTAACCTTGTTGTGGCTAAGGTAGCTGCTTCAGTCTTCTCTTTGAAAAATGTGTTTTCAGAAATAACAGCGGCAAGGACTTGACAAAAAAGAAACATACTGTACTGTACAGTACTGTGAGTCTCACTCCTATTAGATAAACTGGAATACATGATGCACTTCAAGTGGTATTTCTAAATGTATCATATATTAAAAATGCATCAAAATAGCAGTTATACTGTAATTATTGTTAAACCACACCTGAAGAAGGCTCCACAGCTGAAATGGAATAAGCCTTCACTTGTTCCATTATTGTTAAACTACTTGTTCCTCTTGTCACTTCAAACATCGAAAGACTACCACTACGTTCCCGAATTACTCATGTTAACCTCTCAATCTACTAAATAAAGAAAGGATGAAAGACAAAGACAAGACAAAACTTTAGATGTTGAGGAAATAGTCTAATTTTAAATCAAATAAAAATACACAATACGTTTGTTGGATCTTGTGAGTGTGTCTGTGTCTGTCTGTGCCTTGCGCTGGACTGGCATCCCATTCAGGGTGTACCCTGCCTTGCTCCCTTTGCTTACCAGGTTAGATGGAGGTACATGTATCTGTAGAATTTTGTTCAAAATATTGTGTTGGAATTAAAATGTTGATTTCCATGCTAAAAACATTACTGCTCTAAAATCCATTCAAAGAAGGGCATGCAGACAAATTCTTGTTCAAATCTTGAATTGTGAAAAGTGACTGAAAACGATACAGTAGTGTGAAATTGAGTGTGATGTGCATTGAGGACTGAAAACATGAAGCACTTTGTTACATAAAGGTTTGTCTGTTCTGTAACTGATACATAAACCAAACCAAAAAGCATGAAGCAAACACTGTTTGCCCTGAAGGCTTAATTGACTAAGACACTAAATGTATAAAATGAACATCAAGGAATTACAATTCGCTGTAAAACTGAACAAGTTTTTTTTTCTTTGCTATACATTTAGATATTAGAAGGGATTTATATAGCTTAAGTGTCCACAGTTTCAAAGTATGGATTTAGGAGACTCTAATCTTGCTTCTGCTGTCTTCGCACATTATTCAAAGATAATGCAACTGTACTACAGTCAGCAATAAAATTATAATATTATGACATCAATTGTTGAGTAAAAGCACCTCCTTTGGTCAAGCCTTTATTTTGAAGGCATATTCAAATTAAATTGCTCTTTTTAAATGAAAAAATCAATGTGATTGGCCAGAGTAATTCTAAATGTTCATAAATTCCATTAATTCAAACAGTTGAATGATTTGTGTTTTGTTTTCTTTCTAATGCTCAGCAGAACAATACAAAAATGCCAGTCATGACTCCAGTGGAAATACAGCCTTTTTGTTTACAGGGCTATGTTAAAAAGACCAAATGTGGCAATGCAGCCTCTCAGCAAATATAAAAAGAAAGCCCTTTGAAGGTTAGCGGGCACACTAATGGGTTCCCTCCTTTGATTCCATTTGGGGCTGCAGATATTTATTTGTCAGTGCATTCTGTAGCTTTTGAAAAGAAAGCTTAATTAAATGCCTTCCCTTTTATTTCCAATGTATTAGAGCTCAGTATGAAACCACTTTTGCTTTTCTGTTTTCATCCAGCTGGAACTACTCACCCTACACTAGTTACTGTGAGAATTCATGGCACTTGGCTCTTTGTCACTTAATTGGTAGCTAGTGGAATGGATATTGAGTGAATCCAACATAATGAACCATTTTAGAAGACAACAGTTATTTGAGCACTCTAAAAAGATAACAGTTTAGGATTAGTCAAAGAATTTTCAGCTTCAGTGTATGCTTTTTTTCCCCAAAATGAATTAGAAATGCAGCTTATTTCTATTTTTTTTTAATTTCCTAGAATGATCTGTCTTCTTTGTGTTAATCAACCACCAGCAGGGAAATACAATATTAAGTGTATAGTGAATGAAATGGCTTATTCAATCATAGCTAGAATAAGCATTAATGAATAAAATTATTTTTATTATTAAAAGGGATAATAAGTATATTTTGTAGGTTAATTAAAGTTCACTCATAATGAACTAAATGAAGTGCAGGTTCTTTTTAAATGGTGTCTATGGATAATGATCCATTTTACAATAAACCATGAATTTTTAATACAATGAAGACAAAAGAAATTATACAGCAAAGTGGTGTAAAGGTCCTAGTCAATATCAGGTACTAATAATACTATGCAAAAAACCTAAGTATAAGTTTTGAATTTAGGGATAGCCCACAGCAGGTCTCTAGAAAAATTGTCATGTACTATTTTATTGCTAATTTTATCTACAGATAGCTTATTTTGGCTTAATTCACCATGAATAACAAAGATCACAATTTGGCCTTATTAAACAATCCCATGCATTTGTGCTATGTCTTATAAATGAGATATTTTATTCAGTCATTTTCATTTTTTCTTAGTTTTTCCTCTTAAAATATTTGCCACTTTTGGAATTACTTTGGGGGGCAATCGAGGTGATTTAACCTTTGTATTACATTGATTCTATTTTTAAGGGATTATTCTTTATGAAAATACTATGAAAAAATATTAAACATGGAATTAAGTTAAATTTTGTCATTGTTTCTACAATTTCAATTTTTCATCCTACAAAGGGTTAAGGCATTATTAATGATTAAAAAAGAAAACAGATGATTGCCATGTAAAAAAAAAAATCAGAGGATCCATCAGCTAATTAAAACACTGCGAGTGCTGTGCAATCTAAGAATAATAAAATTCAAATCTCATTGGTTCCACTTCAGCATCTTCATGTTCATAAAACTTTATACACAGCAGCATCTGTGGCCAGACTGGGAGCTGAAAAGACACTAATTCAATTGAGGTTCTTAAACATATTATGCTTTGGGCCTTCATTTGCCTGATTCCTCATCCATTTTAAGCACCTTTTATATAAAAAGGGTTGCAAAGCAGAGATAAAACCTCTTAATTCAATGAAAAGGGCTGACAGGCCATGGCTGTCTAGATCACCAGGCTTAAATTTTCACACATGTGCAAACGCACGTCTCCATTGTCTGCAGCTAGAATTTTAAATGTGTTAATGCATACTTCATATTTGTCTTCATTATACAGTAAAGGACAATTAGTCTATTAAGCATTTATAAAAGTGTTTCAAACACTGTCACTTCTATCAAAATTGTAATGTAATTTGTATTGTTTTTTTAAACATACAGTACATGTACATCCTAAAAACAACATTTCAAAAACCAACAAGAATGGAACTTGATTTTTATTTTTCCAATAACTGTTTCTTACTTGTGTGTTTGTTTATATAGCTGTAATCAATAGAAATTAAACTTTGTTTTCTTAAAAACACAGTGCCTTCTCCTGACACTGACAAGTGTGGAGTATTTTTACTAGAAAGCCTAAACAATATGATACTCTGTATTATGTAGAATTAGAAATCTGCACTTTCTTAAACTCTGATGATTAAAATGTTAAAATAAATAAAAAACTGAGAATAAAATAAAAGTAAGATAAAAATAATCAATATTTATTTAGAATATTAATTAGGATATAAATAGAAATATTCTTTTTTGGAGTGTTTAGAAATCATTCTGCATTCAGCAGAATTGGTGTGAAGGTTCATTCATATACACTGGAATTCACAAGGCTGAAAAAGACATTGGGTTAGGAATGAAGAGTTACGGCATTTAAGTCAGGTATGGGCTAGTGTGCTGATATATATAATTTTAACACTCATGTTTTTCCAGGGGAATTGATATATTTGATATTAAGCTACAAGAGCTCAACAGTCATGATGAATTAGCTCAATTACTATCAATCAGTGGTAAACCAAAAGGTTCTGCACAAGAGAGGGAAAAAATAAAATGGACTGTTTATAAAATATTAAGTTTGATTCTAAATGGGAAATTGCCTTTGTGTCTTAAATTGATGATGCATCAGTTCAGTACAAAAATGGCACACAGACTACAGAGAATCCAGAGGATGTACAGAAAGACATATGCTTGGAATAACAAGCAGAAAAAGTAAATGGACTACAATATGTGTTCTCATTATTAAACTGAGTGGACTGAATTGGCAAAGAGCAGCACACTTAAAGCACCTTAGGCGTTCTTTTAATGGTTAAGGCTCTTTAAAACATGACACATTTCACATCTCTTACAGTACCTCAACAGGTTTCCAGGCATTTAGGGAAATAGATGCTAAATTTCTTTTCAAATGAAAAGATTATCTTTTTGGTAGAGATTGGGGAAGACAAATGTGAGGGTTTCTAAGATACTTGTGCAGTCTACTCTAATTTCTATATTTAATTTATTTTCTGTAGTTAGGATACAAAACAGCAGTTCTAACATCCACTAGATAAACCATGGAAAAATGCAAGTGACATGAAAAGTTTCAAATGTTAAATAAATTATGAAATAATGTTTGAAATAATTAGGTTTTTTGGACTGATACCTTCTTACTGAAGTCACCAGTCCTCTCTTGTTTCTAAGAGTAAAGTCATTAGTTTTAATTTGGTTTCATAAACAGTATTCTACAGCCACTGCTCTCATTCATTATGGCTTGGATTTTAATTACCGTTAATTATAATTTGCATAAAGCTTTTAGCAAACAATTCCTGAAGCGCTTGTAATAATTATACATGTAAATTATGGTAAGCTGATCAAGGAATGAGCACAAAAGCATGCAAAAAGAGAAGGCTTTGAGAACATCAGATAACTAGAGGTCAAACTGAAATGGTGCAGAAACTCAGCTATGATTTTCATGTATGTGAGGTGTTAGTGTTGTTGTGAATATTAAAATAGTTTTCTGCAAAAGCTAGTTTTCTCTTCTTGAATTTTGCAATTAATCTAAATGATAAATAGAAGGCTTGTAATCTATATTTGGTGCTTTGATAATTAGTAATTACCAGCATCAATAATTTTTTGCTTCTGACATATCGTAATATTAATATCTACAGTACATACTGCTTTATGGTTCCATTGTGATAAATTCTAAGGAAAAAATGAAAATTTTAGATATCATTGTAAAGACACAAGTTGAGTTATTTAAATGATTTTATAAGGAGCAAATGTGTAGTCTTTTTCTATGCTATGAGTACTATATTGCACTTGTCCATTGATAAGAAAAAGAGTGCTGTTTTTCTTTTTAAACCTCGATACCACTGAAGCCCTTAGATGTCAGAAACCAGGTGTACAGGTGTACAACACATTGCTGTGCAGAATTACTGTTTTTTTCCATCAAAGGGTAAGATGAAAGTCTAGTAGTGAGAGCAAATAGTCTCTGTGAAATTCATTTTTTTATTACAATTTCTCCCTATGGAATGATACCATACTAAAAAGAAGGCAATCAAAATCTAGATTTAGCTAACTCTAGTCTTACATTGTGTTGTCTCTCAGCAAGCTGGAACAATAGATTAGCAAATACTGTAAGGTAACAAGTCAGTGCAATTTAAATAAAGCTTCAATTTGTATCATTTGCTAAAGGTGAAGGATCTAGCTTTTAGTGCTTTGGGTTCAAAGTACCCATTTCCTTAAGCTGTAATACATTCTTTTGTCAAAAAATGTATTTCTTTTATCAGTTAACTCCTTCCATGGATCAATTTTCTAACCATTTCATCCAATTCAAGGTCTGCATTCTGTAAAATATCAGGTGTCATATCAAGACTGCATAAAATTGTTTTATCAGTGATTTTCCAGGGTTTAGTTGAAAGGTTTTGCTGCTATTTGCTATGTTGGATCAAACAGAAATCCTTTCTCATGCAAGCAACAAGAAAATGGTTAATAATCCAGTAGGTGAGATGAATGGATAGTGTTGGGAGTTACTGTTTTCCTTCCTTTCAGTGCTGTTTCACCACTGTCCATTAACAGGGTGTTTTCTGCGGTGTGACAGGGAATGACACTGGAATGAACACCTCTGGGAAAGACTGGACTGAGCTTGTATAAGGAAACCAAAAGTATAGTGTTGGATATTACACCAAAGTTCAAAGCAGAAATAATAACAGTTGATGAAACCACTGCTATGTTGCCATGCCCTTGTCAAGAAGGACCATTAGTCATTAGGATACGCGGTTGAGTGATTTATGAACCGCAGACAAGCTCTTCCAGACTAGTTGCACCTGATCTGAATATTTATTTACTGTCAGTGCCTCAGACAAATTGATCATCATTCAGAATGATGACTACATAATGACTTACTGCAAATCAACTATGGAGCACTTAAGAAGCAATGTATTTTGTTGAAGGAATATTAGGATCAATTTGCAAGGAACTCAGAAGTTTTTTTTTTAATTTCATGCTTATACACTTAAAGTATGAAAAATAAATTTGCAGTTTTATTTCTGGGCTAATTTTACAAATAGGTTGTTATTTTCCCTTTTGCAGCTTATTTACACTCTAGTTATATTGTGCAGAAAGTTCTTGGTGATGGGCCCTGTATTGCTAACTGAAGTAGAAATATGAATACATGTAAAAGAAAACAGTATTTCAAACTGTTATGACAGTGATACTGTACTTCAGGAGCAAATGGCATCTGTGATTGTATTGCCCGCACATTTGATAAATTAAGCAAATTCTTTTCATGTGAGACAGGAGATAAAATACTTTTTCTCATCTTTCAATTAACCATTTTTAATTTAAAACACTTCCTACCACTTGAATACTTCCTTCCTAATACTTTGCGGTTTCTTTCAAAATCAATCGTTTGTTTTCCCTATTGTTTTCGAAAGACAGCAGAATAATAGTTCTGTCTATGCAGACATTCTATAGCATGTGTTGTATATCCAGATTGGGAAAACCAACTTGGTCATATTTTCATTTCTGACATTATCTTGGTCCCAATCCAGACCTTTTTTGTCACAAAACCAACTTCTCTGTATTCAAGGCCATGAGCAGCACTGCTCTTGTTTTTAATGAACCACTCATCACACTCTTCTCTCCAAAGCTAAACAGCATAAAGATAATCCACTACTTCTATATTTGCATAATTGTGAAACATTTTAAGCAGTTTTCATGATTTCTATTTTTTTAATCTGAATGGCATCGTGGGGCTTTGCTTTCCCGAAAGTGGGTCTTTTGCAGTGGTACAAAAAATTACAATCAGGATGATTTGAATCCACAAAATTACCACAAATTAAAATATACCACTAGGTATGTGCAAAACTAAGAATCTATTTGATTGTATAAAATGATCATCTTCAAGTTATTCCTATCTTAAATACTGTAGGCTTCTAAACTTTTATTACATAAAGTCTGCTTGAAATACAACTTTTCTTCTGTAAATAAGACTTACAGAATCAGAATATTATATTTGTAACATATTTATTCACACCAAGTATATGGTACATATTCCTGTACCATTCTGCTGAAGAACAGATGTTCATATAGTTCAGGTGGGTAGCTGCGTCAGCATCCATAGGCTGCAAAGGAACAAGTAATAGGTTTATTCTGTGCTGAAAAGAGAAGAAAGAAAACACAAAGTTTGGCCGTGGAGCCTTCAGATATGTGTTAGGTATGTGAAAAAATTTTTGTTTTCTTTCTTCTCTTTTCATCATGGAATAAACCTATTACTTGTTCAGATGTTGATATATACTGTACACATTGTGTAATGTGAGCAACTTCCTGGCTTGTCAGGTTACCCAGCCATGTTTCTGGCAAGAATTAATTGGTCTTTTCTGTGGGTTTTTTTTGTGTTCTGTGAATTCATTCTGTCTTTTCTTCATAAACCCATTTCATGTGTGTTACTATCTATAAATATGCATCTAAAAAGAGTTTTAATCTATCCCTCATGAAATTGTGACTTCATGTCTATTTCAGTACTGAGCTGATATCACCTTCTTTGGTTGGTTAAAACTGAAATTACGGGGAGGGTACAGTGGTTTGGAATACTCTATAATGGAATTAAAGACCACTTGCCATGTTATCCTTTTTGTGAATGACAGATAGCTTGCATCTAGGTTAGACATAGATAGATAGACATGCAGTCCATTCCATATCTGATACAGTCAATTTGTTCAAAGGTTTGATTTGAAAATGTGCATGGGGCATAAGATTCATCAACGAGTGACTGATGGATGCTAATATGTGCCAGATATATTGGTTCTGCCACAGAGATTCTTTAATTTGTCATCATGCCTTATTACTCAAAGGATTCAAGGAGCTGTTTCCTCAGCTGTTTCAGATCTATTTTTTATTATAGATATGCCTTTTAGGAAATAATTAGGATCTGATGCAACTTTAAAGTTAATAATGTATACATTATTCAACAAAATTCTTAAAAAATGCACACCTTTATCACCTTCTGATGCACATAGTCAATGATAGAAGCTTAAATTTCCATTAATGCTTTGCTATGCTTTACTATGCTTAGCTTTAGTACTGACAATCCATACAATGGGCATATAATTACAATCCACAATGCACTGGATAGTGATCATCATAAAGCTTATGATTAGACATCCATAAGACATACAGCATGCATATGATTCCTCAGTTATGATAGGCAGCTTTTAGTGCCAAAGATAGCACTTATTTGGAATTGTATCCAAACCTTTGCTTTTTCTTAGTGTACATCTTATATATCTTAAAATGCAGCTTCCCACACTCTATGAAACAATGCTGGTGTTGTACCCATTTGTGGCAAAGGTGTTACCCCCTGTAATGTTATACAGGTACGTTATGCAACATCAAAGTGTGTTGTTAATGTAAAGGTGATTAAATTTAAAGAAATTAAAATAAGTTTATTCTTTTAACTTATATTGTCATACACTGTCATATTATATTATGAACATTCTTATCTTTATTCCAGGAGAACCCTGTAATTCTAATTCAAGATTTGTTATTTTCTGTGCCCTGTCTTGGACACTCTCCAGTCAGAAAACATGAGATCCTTTTTGAACGAAGTAATTCTCTCAGCAACATAAAGAAGCCCAACTGGGTCACAAATTGAGAAGGTGAGATAATTGTCATAGCAACATGATGGCTTTGGGTAAAAGGCACCAAGGTATAATTTCCTAACTGATTAGAAGCAAGGCCCTGTATTATAAATATACTGTAAATGTCATAGGGAAATGCATACAGTACATTTGTATTTGTGGATGGCATGTGATGTTTATGGGTGTTGTGATGTTCTGCAAAGCTCATTCAAAAGAAAATTATGCATTTCAATTAACATGTTAACTTAATGGAAAGTTATGATGTGATGCTTGATACAAGTTCAAAGCTGCAATTTGCTACTGGTACTGTATGTATGTTTATGTATTTATATAGAATATACATTTTCTTGTGAACTATGCATTGAAAACAAAGCACATTATCTTTTGTTTCAATTCAGAAACATACTTTTTTATTCTGAATCATATATCATGGAATATCTCATCCTCAAAACATTTCAGACATAACTAACTGAATTTCTTCTGGGATTTATTTTTATATTTATTTATTGTTATTTATTTTTTATGCTTTATATTGTATGTTTTAGACCTAGGTAATTTTGCAGTATACAATGTTAAAATCCAGTTTATTTAAGGATTCTTTATGATTTCATTCCCGTCAGGTGGCACTGAGTAACATTTCAGTAGATGGGTTAGCTTCTCAGGAACGTGATAGAAGGACAACATATGTAAAGCTTACTTGGCATGACAGCATGACTTTTCAAGTTGAGGAAGTGGCAGTCTAGCCATGAGAATACATAATCATTAAAAAGCTATGTGGGGGGAAGTCCTGGGTGCAAGACTTAAAAGATATGAATATGTGTAGGCAAATGGTAGTGTGTGAGATTAGGATCTAACCTTCCTCCTGAACTTCTGTTATAAACACCATTTAGTGTATATACAGTATGTTGTACATCCAGGATGTAAAAGAAGGTACGCTTTCTTCTCTTTTATTTTTATGGACTAAAACTAATAAAGAAACATTCTTTATTTTTTATTTGCCAATAAAACTTAAACATAATATTTTAATTGCCAATAATAATCATTCCATGTGGTTAAAAAAACATTGCAGTGCATTCTCAAAAAGACGCTTAACCTAAAGATTTCATACTCAAGATCTTACGATACGAGACAGGTCAAAGCTTACCTTTTTATTTAGGCATTGCAACGTGATTGTCTATCTTCTTAAAAAGTGCCCCACTGCAGCACAAGGTTCATTAAAGATCTATGTATATTTCATTAGTAAAGGATTGCATCTTGTAACAAATGCGCTGGTTTGGAAAAAAGTCCTTTAGATTTAAGACGTATTTAAGTTAATTATTTTTCTTGATTATTTGGAAAGTCAATGGAGCAATCTTAATTGGAATTGCCCTTAAACTGCCCTTCTCGTTATCACTGACAGCTATAGACTTTTAATTACTTGCAATCTTCCACTACCAAATCAAGTTCATGTTAATGTCTTATTGACTTACAGCCATTCAAAAGCTTCACAAAGCTTGTGTCAACAGACAAGCACCAATTTTCTGGAATTTTTTCTCTTAAATTTTGAAAAACATAGAATCTTTGCTCTCAGTATTTCATAACTTTTACAGCTCAGTTCATGCAGAAATCAATGTAATACATTTATGTATACATTCAAGATGCAACTGAATTTTTTTACTGGAATAATGGTCTCTACAGTGGCAGGTTCTGTATCTTAAAGAATGGTGAATCCCTTTGGGAAGACGGGTAGGTACGTAGATGTGGAGGTCAAAATGTTACATTTCCATTCTAGAAATAGTAAGAAATTAACTGCCTACTCGCCTGTACCTAAAATTGTTTTGACAAAATTGTGTAAAGATTGAAAATAATATTTTATTTATCATATGTAAAAGTTTAAATGTGCATGCAAACAAACATACACACAGTAAACAGTGTGGTCTGGAAACAATAGGTTTCCATTATAAGCTTTCCAAGAATCGTTTTTGAAGTTGTTCAGTCTTATATATGAAATGGTCAATGAACAGTAAGCTGGGTGTGTGCTGTAAGTATTTTCTGTAAAGTCTAGGAACAGTGGGACAGTGAAGAACTACTGGACCTGCATTCCAACTCAAATATCTGCCATCGCAGATGGTGTCAACTTAGGAGAGAACAGTCTATAGAGGGTTATTTGACATTCCAGGGTTTAGTCTCTGAACTACAGTGTATGTTTATCAGCATTCCAAATAGCTTTGATATATTTTTGCTGGCAAAATAATGTTTTGAATTCCTGGGCAATAGATAAATTGTAGTTGTGAAAATTAAAGCAATTTTACAATGCAAAAACTGAAATAACTGAGTGCTGAAAAAAAACAGATGAAAAGACTGTCAATAGTTGGACCACATCTGGTGTTGCTATTTTAGGGGACCGGCTTTGACAGATATAAATGTTGTGAGGACCACACATACAGTCTCATTTAAATGTTTTTTCATTTATGACAACTGACCAAGCAGAAAGATTTAAATCTCTCAAAACAGATTTATTTGAAGAAAGATCTGATAATGTAGCTCAGCTGCAATCAACAGCTGGCTGGTAATTTTCACAGTCATCACTGATGAAATTTGTTTTTGTTTACTGATTAAACTATTACAGCGAAAGCATTAGTAATTCATCTTTAAGTGTCTTTCAAATGAGAGGTTACCCAAATGTTCTGTATAATTTTTCAGAAGATGCTGGGCCTTCTGTTTAAGCGAAACCCATATCAGGTATTATAACATTTGAAATGACTTTACTCATTTTTAAAGGTATGGTATGGTTTCATTATTGGTATTATGAAACTAAACCTTTTTGTATTATATACAATGAGTTTATATTAGAGAGTGTATGGGTCATTTACAAAAAATTATCACAACATAAAATTATGAAAGTTGTAAACATAACTCTAAATACAGATTCGCCTCGAAATATAAAAGTTTGCTTCTGCCTAAACAGAGAACCTCTACTTCTTAAATGGTAAAAAAAACATTTCTCTGTAATGTTAAAAAGCCCAACATTTTAAACATCACAGGTTTAGTCCTATAGCTCAGACTTTGCCTGTCTGAGTCAATTACTGTACAGTATATTATTAAACAACTGCAAGCAGGAATTCTGTAGTGTCACTTGCATGGACAGGCTTGCTTTGTTTCGGGTGTCCACAGCTTGCCCATGTACTCCTTTTCTATGACATGCTGGGTACCTGTTAGCTTGCAGTGTTATTAGTTAGGAGCTGTATCCAATTGATTTTAAGTCTGTTGTTAATATTGTAAGAATAACTAGAGAAAGAATGATGTGGATATTCTTGGAAGAAGGCATACCGAGTATTGCCTTGCTGGTGTTCAGTTTTGCCTGTTAAATGAATTGATTGATGATTCCCATAGTGTTAAACATAATTAAGGGCTCCAGATTTTTAAATATATCAATTTGACAGATTTATGACCTGAACAACAAACCTTTTTTTGTACAATTTAACAACTGCAATAGAAATCTAATTATAAAATATATATATTTATCAATCTGGTGGGTAGCTGCGTCAGCATGCGTAGGCTGGAAAGGAAAAAGTAATAGTTTCATTCCATGCTGAAAAGAGAGAAAACACAACGTTTCGGCCGTGGAGCCCTCTTCAGGTGTGAGAAGGACAGGGCAGTAAGCAAAGGTAATGTAGCATAGGAGAACAAAAGCTGGGACAGAGAAGGGGCGGAAGGAGGGAGCAGGGGACAGTCAGAGTGGCCAATCAGGTAGTGTGAAGTCAGGATAGGTGAAGAGAGGTCTGAAATGAAACCTACAATGAATAGAGAGAATTTAGAAAATGAGTCTGTCGTTGAGAGAAGGGGAAAGGTCTGATCCTAGCTGCAAGATCATTTTAGTTTCTGTAGTCTTTCTGATGGAGTTAGGAAAACCATCTCTGAGAACACAGACGGAGATGATCACACTAATCTGAGATTAGTATTACTTAAATAATTGAATCTGATTGTAATTGCAATTGTGATTGAGAGAAAACCTAACCAATGTACATAGTGGGCCAAATTACTATAAAACAAACATATTCCAAGAGACTATAAAAGAACAACATTACTGAAATTAATTTCTTTTAGCACCTAGGAGTTTAATTACTACTCTTGTTGTTCAATCAGTAGAAGGTGTACTGTATCTTAATTATCTAAAAACACAAGCAAAAGCTAGTTTAAGAACTATTTACAGGAGTACATGTGACTTTTTCTTACTTTGTCATTTACAGCATTGTTGTATTTAAAAATAGTTGTGACTTTAAATGCAAACTACTCACTGTTATTCAGAGATGATTGATAAACAGATTCAGAGTTCAGTACTAGTTGGCTGCAATCACTATTTTCCTACTTTTTTTAATTTTCTTGTTTTTTTGCAATGTTTAGGCATACAAATATTTAATTGCCATACAATGGCATCTTATACAATATGAAATGTACCTTACAGTATATAATATGCTGATTTTGTAATGTAGATGATTCATGATATTCGTCTCTGTGTGTTTTCAATGCATAAAAATCTCATTTGTTTTTCTTTGGTACTTTTACCAAAAAGTTCTACGTTGGTATAAACTTGTCTTTTTGCTTTAGGTAATCAGAAATTTAAATTTTGGGAGTCTACAGTTGTCTTAGTTAAATCATTATGTTTTGTATGTATTTTAAGTTCCTATCATTGTTGTTGCCATGGGGCTTTTTGATTCTTTCTTTCTCTTCTTTAGATGTGGGTTGCTGTTATGGGTGAGGATGAGAGGGAGGGTGTCATGTAGTAGATAGGGCTGTTTTGTTCTGGGTTTTGTTTGACTGTTTTTTGATAGTTTACATAATTAATAATCTATACATAATCAAAAGTAATTATTGCACAGGTATTAAAACCTTTTGATTAAATTACTTTAAATGCAAAAAATTACCTTAACAAGCCACAAAATTAGTTTGACTATTTAGCTAGTATGGCTTCTGTCTCTGTGCCATAATAGTGTTTGTCATGATTTAAGAAAAAAAACTGTCTTTGTACAGTATGGGCACTTTATCAGGTAATTCAACCACAAGACCAAGGAGGTTTCAAAACATAACATCACTTTATTAGCCCTATACAATTGCTTGCATTAAGAATTTGTCTTTTCACATACCCAAGCTTGCTCTCCATGAGACACACAGACAGGGAGAGGAGCTTGGGTCAGAGCACAGGGTCTGCCATTGTACAGTGCTGCTGGAGCAGCTGGGGTTAAGGGCCTTGCTCAGGGGCCCAAAGCAGTAAGATTCCTCTGCCAGCTGTAGGATTTGAACCAGCAACTTTCCAGCCACAGGCACGGATCCTTAGCCACAGAGCCACCGCATAACATATCAGGAATAAAGTTGTATAAACGAACAGATTAGGAGAAGGCTATAAAAACATTCCAAAGACCCTTAATATTTCTTTTAACATGGTGAAAATGATGATTAAGAAGTAGAGGCACCTGGACATTGCGTTGATTAGGCTGTCCCTCCTAACTGAGCATCCAGGCAAGGACAAAACTGGTTAGGGGCACCGTTCTGAGGTGATCAGAACTTTGAATGAACTACAGTTTTCAATGGCTGAGATGAGTAAAACATATTAATGATTCAACAATACCACATGTGTTCCACAAAGCTTGCCTGTATGGCAGAGTGGCAAACTCATCTCAAATCCTATATGGAATTTTCAACAAAACATTTGGTCTAAATTTGGTCAAAACCTTTGGTCTAAATGCAAAGCATTACTTAACAGACAATCCCTACTGTTAAGCACGAGACATGTCAAGACTGAAGGAAAGAAGGATAGAGTTGCAAAATGCAGGCAGATCTTGGAAGAAAACCTGCCTCAGACTGCTAAAAACTTAAAACAAATATTCCCCTTTGAAACCTTTGAACACGAGAATAACCCAAAGTACAAGGCCAACACAACATTGGAGTGGCTTAAAATAACAAAGTGAGTGTCCTTGAGTTTCCCAACTTGAATCCAGTAGAAACTCTATGTAAAGACTTAAAATCTGCTGTCCATTAGTGTTCCCCAAGCAACCTGATTGAGCTTGAACAAATCTGCCCACAAAATCGGTTAAAATATCAGCACATCTGTGTTTCCACCACATTTTAGCTTATCAGGAGAGAATACTTCTGAAATCCCAAAATACATTTTTTTCTCTTTAACTTCTGTTAACTTTTACTGTAATTTATTTACTGTAATGTACCCTTCAGAAGTCTTTCAACTTTTAGGTTTTGAATACAATATTGACTTTAAAAATGTGTATTCATTACTTTGTAATTTCACAAAATGGTATACCTTAGGAAGAGTCTGAATTCTTTTATAAGTCATTTTACTCTATATCAGACAATAAATGACCTTAAACATGCACTGACCAAAAACAAATCATAGGAAATGTTAGGTGCTGGTTGTCTGCTCTTTACATATGCTTTCTGTGTGCTCTCAGTTTAAATCGATCATCAAATGGCTATTGAATAACATTAAGATTATACATTTTTTTCTGGTTGTCTTGCGCTATCACAGAATAAATAAATAGGAATTAATATATAGTAATCACTTCCTAATGTATTTCTCTCAGTACAGTAGAAACAGTTGGATTACATGATGTAACAGTTCAGTTCCATTTTCATTCCAACATAAAGTCCGATATAACCACAACTTTTATATCAGTATTGGCAGTGCACACACTTAAAAAAGTTGTTCAATAGAAAACTTTGAATGCTCTGTCTTGTAAGTGTTGAAAGAAAACAAAAACATGGCATGCCATTGTTAAAAACATAATTCAAAATTGCCTTAAGCAGTATGCCCTCTCAAACATTTATCTGCCTGTAATTGTTTGTGTCATTCACCAATTATGCTGTGTTATGATAAACTAAATGCTTCAATTAATCCTGTAAATATTGATTTAGTGAGAGTTTGATAAAAAATGAGTCAGACAACGTCATGCGGCATGAAGATTTTAGTCTGGCAGTATTGACTGATTTGCCTCATTGCCTCCAATTACAAATCCCTTTAGGTTACATTAAAGGGCTCTTCAATCATTTCTCTGAAGCAATACCAAAATTTTAATGTTTATATTTCCTGGCATCAAAACTAGTGTGTCCATATAATTCACATGCTCTTTTCTCACGTCTAAGACTGTTAGCACCCATAAAGAAAAGTGAAATGAAACTCCAATGGTTTACATCATTGATAGATTAACGTCACTAATAGCAATATACAGTACAGTACTTGTCAATTCTTAATGCGGCTGCTGTCTCGGTGAAATGTTGCATTTAAAATCAAACAAAAATGGCTTACAGTAGGCTAAGAATTTATGATAACTCATTTAAGAAATTGGTATTTCTCTAATTTATTGAGTTATTATTCACTCAATATATGCAATATATAAGGCTATTTCAATTGCTATAATTTCAACAAACATGTTGTTTTGATGATAGTATTATAATTGGGTTTTTTTCATCTAAAATAAATGCAAACACTTTACATGTAGAAGGGGATTCACTTCATCTGCCACTGAAGTGCAGTGCTCACCTGAGTGATGTATGGCAGCCATTACGTGTCAATAGTCACAACACACAGGACTTCATATATAACCTGTTTTAAAACTAACTGATGCTGTAAACTTTAAACAGTAGGTCAGTTTTATATGTATTTGTTAATTTATTGTCTATGACCTCAAACATTATGAGATAGTAAGCTAGAGGAAAAGATGTGACTTAGGAGAAATATTTACACTCATTGAGTGTTGTGTATATGCACCATTGCTGTTGATATTATATTATTTTATATATTTTAAACACCTATGGCATTCATAATACTTTAGAGGGAATAATAATTTAAATATTTGTAAGGAAGATAATTTTTTTTTCTAATACCCTATTATGGGTATTCTCTCTCTGGGGAAAATAACTCAACCCAGAACTATCATCTTGCCTGAGCCGACCATTCTCGCAGACATGTATTCAGCATATCGAATATAATTAAAACCTAAGTAATTGCATTGATTTAGCACTTTTCATCCCAAATGAACTCATGGCACTTCAAATATTTAGAAGAGCCATTCATCCAACATTGAAATGCACCCATCTGGGCGATGGAAAGCCATCATTATGCAGGAGAATCTCCACAATAAAGCAGATTGTGTAAAGGAGTGGGTTTCTTTTACCAGTTGAATTACTGTACATGTGTCACGGATGTCAGAAGGGATGAACCGTGGAATGACAGGAGAGCGAAAAGACCCTATGCGTAGCGGCGAGACGAGGGTTAGCCCGGGTTCAGCTGTTCAGGAAATGCCGTATAGAAACCTATGCCCTCAGGTAGCGGACATGGGGCGACCTGGTGCTAGGCGGGTCTCAGGACATCCGAACGTCAATGCTGAGCCAAGGCAGAATGAAACACCCGGAAATATATAGCACCAGAGAGAGAGAGAAACACCGGAAGGACAGCTGAGAACCGGAAATGAGAGTCAGGACAGAGAAGGAACGCCCTCTGGCTGCATAATTTTAATAAACATAATTTAATAGATAGTCCAGACTGTGCAAACCCAGAGTGAAGTTCAGTTGAGATTGTAAGTATGAACATCTTCTGCTCTTTTGAATAGAGCTACATGTATTTACAACACTAACCTACTTTTCCTTAGATCTTCCTTAACTTCTGAGATCTGACCTGATCAAACAAAAATGCTGATATACTCATGGAAGAGTTGGCCATGAGTCATACTGCCTAGATTAATCATATCCAGATTTTAAAAGTAATGGCAAAGTGGCCAAAGTAGTTATCTGGCACTTCATATTTTTTTAAAAAGGGACAACCATGCTCATGAATTGAACTCAAAATATTTTAAAGCAAATACATGCAGCTTTTCTCTGAGTTCTAAGTAACTACTTCAATCCCTCTAACAATATGAAACACACATAAACTGCTTACCAGCTTTAAAACAAACCTTTCATAGTATATAGGACCTGGAATCATAAACGTAAAGAGTAATTCAGTTGGTGAATGCCAGATTAACACTCCCGGCATTACTACAGAAAAGAACAGGAAAAGCAAGCAGTAAATACTTGCTATTATTCCAGCTTCTCTGTAAAGATATTATCCTACTGCACTTAATTTTAAATAATTTATTTAATGCACTAGACTAGACCCTGACTATATCACCCCCATTAAATTTCCTGACCCATATGTCTGTTTTTTGTGCTCAGATTATTTGCTTTTCTAACTATACCAGTAAAATGGTTCCTGAACGGATTTTTTAGGGTTGGCTATTCTAGAATGAGGTAGGGAAGTACACGTACACTATTCTTTCACGGATTTCATTACACAGCACTTAAGCAAAGTATTTTACAGGAATGGAGATTGCTCATTTGGATCCTGACCTCACTGAGTTATTATTAGCTTTAGAAAGTCTTGCTAGACCTTTTTTTATCTTGAATCTCTAGTTTAATAATAATAATAATCCACTTTGAATAAAGCTAAGGGTTTAACTTTATATTTAACTTCTGTGGTTCCATGTAACTAAAATCTTTATTTAAAGTTTATTGTACAGTCTGTTATACAGTACCTACAGTAAGAAACACAGAATGATCTTCTCACTGCTTTGTATTGAATACCAAGAGAAATAAAGTTATTATAATATCCTTACACTTACATAGCACTTTACACTGGACACTCCACTCAAAGCGCTTTACAGGTAATGGGGACTCCCCTCCACCACCACCAATGTTTAGCACACCTTGAATGATGCTATGCCAGCCAAGAGCACCAGTATGCTCACCACATATCATCTTTTAGTGGGGAAGAGAACAGAGTGATGAAGCCAATTCATACATGGGTGGAGATTATTAGGAGGTCATAATTTTTAAAAGATCAATAGGAAAATTGGCCTGGACACTGGGGTAACACCCTAACTCTTTTGGCGATTTTTAATGACCACAGAGAATCAGGACTTTTTACTTCTCATCTGAAGGATGGCAACATTTCTACTGTCCAGTCGACTTACATATTCTCAACTTACACGGGAGCAGCTTTACGAGTGAAGCTGTGGAATATATAAAATATTGATAAAATCTTTATTCTCTGAAAAATTGTCAAGCACACCTAAGAGAGCTATTAAGTGAGTCTACCCAGTCATCCTACTTACTTTTATTAACTCCTTTAATATTTATATTTAATATCTTGAACTTCTGTAAGAAGGTAGTGGGGTGGTTTTAAAAGGGTTACAGTTTAAGGTGAAATTTGAGTATATGCACATTTGGTTTTATACGCTACTCAAAATCCATAACCCCCATTTAAGTTTTGAGTCAACTGTATAGTGTCCCATCACTATACTGGGGCACTAGGACCCACACAAACCACAGGACAAGCACCCCCTATTGGTTTCACTAACACTTCTTCCAGCAGCAACCTAAGCTTTCCCTGGGGGTCTCTCATCCAGGTACTGATCAGGCTCACACCTGCTTAAGCTGGCGTCACACTACTTGACTCGACACAACTTCTAGTTGGAGAGCATGTCAAATTTAATGACTGCAGTCGCTGCCTTTTCTGCCCTAGAGGGTGTCCAATTACATGAATAGGAATCGCAGCAGGTAACTAATTACATGATTCCCTCAAGACGTTTCATCACGGTTCCAAATCTCATTTTGCTCCACAAAAGTACCATGAGCTTGCCTTGATTTGGCAGCCAATCACGTGGAGCACACTGGACTAAGAGGAGGAGCACCGCATGAACGTAAACAAACAACATGTAGAACAAGCACGTAAACATCTTGAAAAATGTAACGCAGGCATTGTTTTCCACAAATAAACATCTTCAAAAATATAATTCTTCTTTATAAATATAGAACAAATTTACAAAAATAAAACACAGTTAAAAATATAAAACACCTTTAAAACAAATATTGTAAACAAATTAGTATTGGGCTATGACGTGTAATATAATGGGCTCATTATCTCAGAAGTACACATCTGGCTCACTGCCCATCCCTACAACTTGCGAATTGCTATAAAAAAATCAAACCTATTTGATTTTATCGTAGAGAGTCTTGGGGGCTGTTAAAAGCTCTATGACTGAGTCACGGGGGGTGTCACAGTACATAACTGACAGTAATAGGCAAGCGCTGTGACTCTCTACAACTCGCTGTGATTTTCTTACGATTATGTAAATGAAGACTACAACTGAAAATCCTAGGAAAAGTTGTGTAATATTAGCTTAGCATATTAGCATTAGCTTCACTGAGTTGCCACTTGTCAGCTGCATGGTGACATAGTTGCTAGCCTAAAATAGTGCAGGGAAAACAATTTGTCCTTGTAATTCATGTTTTAATGTAAAACATTATTTGACAAATAATGGATCTACCAAAAATGCAACAAGTAAAAGCTGATTGAACAATACCACTTGATCCTTGGGTCCTTGATTGAACAATTTTGTGATTGTTTTATCCCCTAATTAAATTTATATACAGTTCTCCGTCATGAACTGCAGGTTTGCCAACCCTGGAAATCACTCAAATACAATTTCAATATTGAGTACCAGTCTGATTTCCATATTGTGTACTAGCCTTCCTAAGCTTGGAAAACCATAGCTCATGTGCAGATCTGTCCACACAAACCTTTTTACAATGCCTGCGGCTTCTCCTCCAGTTCATGACTGATGTCAACTTGCCTTCATCACTCTCCTCGCTATTTTCAAATGTCAGCATTCAAGGTACAGTAAATGAATGGCAAAAATTTCATTTTACTATTAATGATATTTTAATACAGTATGTTACTAAATTTAATTATAATTCATATTATTGTATTTGTAATTTAGCCTCTGTGGCTGTCAAGGGAAACCTGTACTATCTCTGATGAATCTTACATCTTGTGTTAAATGATGGTATGTGTGTATTAATTAATGAGTATATAAATCATTTCAGAGCTAAACATAAAATATTTTATTTCAGTTCTTATTCAAATCAATGATCGTGAAACTCCAAAGGAAAACAAGGAAAGGAAATGTAGTGGCCATAGAAAAAAAATAGTTGTACTGAAAGTACTACTGAGATGGTTTTAGGCTCAATAGTGTTTTGTTAGTGTGGGTTTTAATGGCACAGTAGGCAAATTCATTGAGGAACCTCATTCAAGCAACTATTCTTCTCTCATCTCTCCTTTAGAAAGAGCAGTCTGCTCAAGCCCTTCTTGTTAGTTCAATTTCAAGACACAGAAGGTTCCTGCAGGAGATGTCCCTTGTTGGTAATCACACAATGCGTCCCCTGTTTGCTGCACTGAGAGCCTGCTTGGGTGCCTCATTTGCAAATGGATAAATGTCAACAACATTGTAGACTCTTGTCAGTTTCCCCTTTGAGAATGCAAATGTCCCTCCTTATCTTATTCCTGGCCTTTTATTAAAACAACAGCTTAAAAATGACTGATAAACACAAGACGCGAGACAAGTACACTATCAGTTCTGCACTATCTGCAGAATGACACTGAGACATCAATGTCCCATCCCCCCTCGTGCCAACAGCTTTTGCTGCAGCATGCCACTATATTTTGACAGGTACTGTATAGGCAAAGGAGGTGCCGATGACCTTTGCTTAACTAATGGTTCTTGCATTGTTATGTTTCATCATTCTCTGCAGCTCTCAAAGTAGTCCTGTATTTATTACTCTTTGTTTTAAATTAAATCTCAGATGGTGTCCATCTATCATTGGAGGCAGTGACCTTTACAAGAGAAGATAACTTGTTAAAGCTGCAGAGAGAGAGTCTCAAATTAGAGAAGCCGACCTTAAGAGAGAATTACCAGGGTTTCCTTTGCAGAGTTTACTAGACCCAGTCAGAAGAGGCAGACAGAGAATTTGTTCATCATTCACTGTTGCAAAGCACAGCTTCCCTTCTTAAGCAACAGGCTTTTAACATCACAAATTATATGACTTTATATGATTTTACAGGGTCACAAAATATTTTATAAAAGCTGTGGTAGAAGAAGAGTGTACAGGATTCAGTGTGTCCCCAGTTCTACTGAATGGATAATGATGTTTTCAGGAGTTTGTCACTGAAGTTCTCAAGAGAAACATAGTTGTTGATTATTAACATCATAACAGCTGGCCTCCATATTTCAGTAAACCTTTTAATAGGGCCATTTGTTGTCAGATTTTTAACTTTAAATGTGCTTGCGAATGCAGTTTTCTAATTTGCTCGAGTATTGTAGTTCTCTAGCAACACTGAAGAGTGATGAGAGTATTCTGTGTTTTGCCCTTTTCTTGCATTCCTTCAATTTGATGTGGGAAAAGAGAAACTCCTAAAGTAGATAAGTTACATGAGACACTGAAGTGAAACCACAAATTAGTTTGAATGAAGCAAAAGAAAAGGTTTGACAAAAATACGGATATTAAGATATAAAATAAGTACAGTAGTTTAGATCAGTACAATATTTTCAACATTTGCTTATAATCTTCCCTTTTTTAAATAGTAAATACTATTGTCTCTGTCTTACTTTTAATCAATTTGGCTAATTTTATTCACTACCTTGGTAGTGCTTACTGTTGTCGTGGATAGACATATTTGCCTAAATAGTAGAACGCTCAATTTCTCACTTTAATTTAGGCCTTAAGATTGTTGAAATTTATTTGCTATGCTTTGGTATTCAGATACTTTGTAGTAAATGGAATGCTGAAACCTTTTTATGCCACTATGGTTATGCTTGTTGTATTGTGTTAATACAGTTCATGCACATACAGTATGTTCTAGATTTGTTGGAAGATCTCTGTCACACCCCAACCTTGGGGGTGGGTAGACATGGAAAAAAATAGATCTTTTCTGCAAATTAGTTTTCTGCAAATGATGGACAACCCACCAGTAGCACTTGAGTACAATGATGTTTTAATGATTCCCACTCCCAAAAATAACACATATGCAGGTGGAAAAATATTTATAATGTAGACTATCCACACAATATACAAACAAAAGGAAGCACCCTGAATAACACTTATCACATACTACACTATATGGCCTCCTACACTCAGATCCCAACCAATATGCCTGTGGCCATATGTAGCCAGAGAGCAGACCCTTTTCAACATTAAGCCCACCCCCATGAGAAAGCATTTTTTTATGTGGGCACTCATTAAAAACAGCCTACTCTAAAGGCTCTGTTTCCTTGGGGCCTAAGTCAGGGGATGCAAAATGGTGAATGTTGTTTGCTATGTACAGTATGTACAGTACTAGTATGACTATTGTATAATGTGTGTTGGGTTAACCTTTACTGTACATACTGTAGCAGTGTGTCTAGTGTATCATTAATTACTGTACATGTGCACTCATGTAACAAATCTCTTGATACACAGAAGTTAAAGTAGTGAGATGAATTAAATGTTTGTATATTTAAATAGTGGCCTAGTTGTGAAGTGCATACGTTGTGTGTCGGAGTGCTGCAGTGAATAGGGGACAGAGCATTCCCATTCTGTCAAAATGTTATAAAACTAATAAGTAGCCATGGACATGCAGATAGTTACAGAATGGAGTACTTTTATAAAGACACCTTCAGCATAGATACTAGAGACGAAATATTCAAAGGAAACTTCTTGGAAAAAGTGTTCAGTTTGAAAGCCCCTTATCAACTGTAAACCTGACAAAGGCCACGCACAACAGTGCACTTTCTAACCTTGAAGCTACATTTGATTGGGAGTGAGAATTAGTGGATGGAAATAAAAGCTCTTAAAGCAAATGTAGAGGTAGACAGAACAATTACACGCAAGGCTGGAACACTTTAAATTGAAGAAGGTATGCCAGGGGATATTTTCTTAAGAGTATGGAGAGAATGTCAATATTTATTTTTTCAACCGAATCTGGAGCCTTGGGTCTTACACATTAAAGAAAGACATATGGTGAGCTGGATGTTGATCCTATTGTGTCAGAAACACAGAATTAAAGAGTACTATTGCCAGGGCACAACAACTCTCAGGTTTACTGAAAAAAAAACATAAAGATAATTACATTTCCAATATTTACTTGGACTGTTAATAACACAAGACAGGAAGTACAAATATAACCATTCAGTGTAAAGGTTAGATCCAAACATACAAAAGAGGCTAGATATTCAGAGTATATTTGGCTTAGATTGCCAAATTTAGGGAGTTTTGGCAGAAAATTGCTGCAAGGGTATAGATAGGGCAGTAGGAAGGGTACAAAAGAAACTTGCTATGGGTACTGCTAAGTGTGTGACTTACAAATGCAGGCTAACCAAAGTGTAAGATCAGAATCTAACCTTCCACCCGAAGTTTTACTTTAACTTTGTTAAAATTCCATTAGTGGGATAACTTTTATATTTCAGCTTTTCATCATTCCATTTGCTCAAAATACCTGAATGTCCTGTATGCATGGGAAATACATTTCAGCAATATTACAGCCTAAGTTAAAGTCAGAAATGACAACAGTAAGTGTGCCAACCCACTAAGAGAGTGAAAAAAATGAGTCAAATTAGTTAAAATGCAAGACAGATAAAAATATTTACTTTTTAAAGGAAATAATCTTATAAATAAATGTGGAAATAAATACTAAAGTACAGCATTAAAATCTTGTTATAGTACCATCTCTATCCCCAGTATACTGACCTAATTTGGAATCGCCAGTTGTATCTTTAAACCATCTATAAATGGTACATGGTAAGAAAGAAAAGATGCAGACAGGCTCCTTTGATCCACTAATCCATTAAACTATTTTCTCCTATGCAAGGAATTCATAGGGATCACTGTTTCACTGGGGCTTGAGAGATGACTGAATGACTATTCCCAACCTCATCCCCCAGTGCCAGTGAGCTAATCGTTTACTGCAATTTGAAGAATCCTGGCCAGACTTAAACTCATAACATCTGGAACACAGAGACCAAACTGAGCTGTTTTACCAGCTGAGCCATTCTGGAGTCCTGTTAAACTTTTTAAGAGGACTGGAAAAATGGAACTAACATTCCATAATTGCCTTCAGTAGGTGGTCCAATCTATCTTATTTCATATGCAGTATGCCAGAAAATAATTTTTGAAATGATTTAACTCTTATTTTATCACAGAAAGATTGCTTATGTGTGAATATGTGCTATACTTTAACTGTTAATGTTCAAAGTTTGTAAAATGTTTATTCAGTACATGATTGATTTATTATTGCTTAACTAATTCCTCTTTATAAAAAATACATAAACTTTCTCAGTGTTATGAAAATGTTATCAATCAGAGATAACTAATATTTTCTTTATTCTCTCTTTGCTACTGTACTTACTCACTTCTGGAGTGTTTTTTTTTCTTTTCAAAAGCCTGAGAGCTTTTGTTTGCAGTTGAAGCTGTTGAACTCAAACTAAATAATAAAGTTGAAAATTAGCCTTGTATATCTCACCACATCTTTGCAACTTCACCAGTTAGTGCAGAGCAATGTGAATTGTCACTAATTGGTATCTTGTTACTTATTCAGCATTTCTAGGCTAAAACCTTCATGATACCCTTCACTTCAAAATATTCAGAACTTTTTAGATTCATCTTTTTTTCTCATTTTCTCTAGACTTAACGGTTTTCATTCCTGTTTTATTCTTTCTAAAAAAATGGAGAACATCTACAGAGTGTTAAAGAAAATAAAATATGCAACTTTGAGACTGACAAGATTTTACATAAGACATATTTTCATTCCCAGAAGCTGTCTTGAAAATGTCTGTAATGGCTTATATTCAAAGTTACAGGGAACAAAATCTTCAGAACAGTTTGTCTTATTCTTTGGATATGGAAAGTGTCAGGCACTCATCGATTTGAACAAAGAACTTTCATGATGCCTTTTATGTTAAATGGATTATAAAATGAAACTTTCAACACAAAAAAGAAAAGGGGATTGTATTGTTGCACATTTCAGTGTAATTACTGATCTAATGGTTCTAAAGTGGAGGAATAAAAGTACATTATGCTAAAACACATTACTGAGCTAAGTATATTGCAAATAATGTTCTGAACACCCCAGTGCTGCATAGGTAATCTATTTATCTCCATCATATGCCTGTCACGAGTATGTCTGCTACCTTGTCACCCCGAACAGTAAACCAATAATTGGGCAGCAAAATTCTTTTCAAAGTGTCACTCATGACTGGATTTGCAATGTAAAATTTTAGCTTGGATCTTTCACTCTGTTTGCATATTAATTAATCACATAGCTTTTTAACCAAATGCATGCATATTGAATCAAAAAACATGATTTTATAAAGACAAGTAGATATGTGATCAGTCTGCTTTATACACTCAAAAAAATTTAGAATATTTTCTTCTGAATTGAGCACTTGTATGTGCATTAAATTGTGCACTTGCATTAAATTGGGTTGTGAACATATATCCATTCATTTTACATATAACAGTCACTATTATTTTTTAAAAAAGGCACTCCTGAGACAGGCTAATAATCATGCTGCTGTTTGTGATCTGAAGCTTGAATGGGAATTCTATGTACAGTAAAGGATTAAGTGCTTTCAGCCAAGCTATATCAAGATATATTTAATGAACTCTACCAAACAAATGATGTGCAATCATTTATATGACATTATATGCATGACAGAATTGCCAAGCTTGCCGCTGGCTTTAGGTAAAAGCGTGTATTCATAAAAAGTCATGTTTTGCCTCCCTAGTATTTGAGAATGGAATTCTAAGAGGTAGACTTTTTGGTGGGAACTGTTAAGAACCGAGCATCTATGACCATCAGTAACTGTACTACTTCAAACAGACCTATGCAAAAAACAATGCAGTCGATGAATTGTTAGAACTTAGTTTTATGCACACAGTATATACATTTACAAACTCATGATTTTACAATTATATGTTTACCCTTTGTTCAAATTGGATCCTTTAAAATGAAATACGAAATTAAAATGAAAGTGCTTGAAAAACAAAAATGTGGGCAGTTATTTTGGTGCTTCTAAATATCTTGTGTTCTATTATTTATGTGATTTCCTGCTATTACAAAGCTAGAGGTGGTTGCCCTGCCGTGCAGATACCCCTCTCTGCTTAACAATTCAGACTCTCAGTTATAAATTATTTGTTGGCTTCATTCTACCCAAGCCCCATTTAAAAAACAACAACATCCAAAGCAAAATTCCATGGAACTATGCCACAAGTTTGGTACATACTGTAGAATCTGGATCTGCCTTCAGAAAAGGGCTTTGCTGTTGGTAAGGAAATAAAGGATATTTAGCAGCATGATTTTAATAGTAGCTTGCCAACTAGGAAGGAACTGCCACATGGACATGAAGGATAATGAGATCTCTTTCCTGTTTAATTTGGCAGGTTAATTACCACCTTCACTCCTTTCATACATTTTGTAATGAAAGTAAAAAGTGAATTTATATTTATAGGCTCATATGAGTATCATCTCTCCCTTCTGCCTTTGAAGCACCCAAAGCCATCTGTGGCTTCAGCTTATTTGTATATTGAATCAATGAGCCGTTCTCCATTTTTTGCCCCTTTTTCCATCAAATTCTTTCCATCATAAAACTCTTACATTAAGAGCTGCACCTAAATGAATGTCTTTATGAGATCACAGTCCATTGGCTAGAACGTGTCTTGAAGATCATAAAAAATTATGTAGATTGGGAAGCCCAATCTAGAACAGCATGTGAAAATTTCAATATGATTTCTTGTCTGTTATTAGTCCCAGGTGCTTTTTAATCATACGTGGCATAATGGGGTAAAAATCAGTACATTTATGGGAAATTAAAATGGGATGCCTTTCCTTTTTGAAATTACTAATAAAATTATTTTACCATTTATTAGCCAGCAGCTATATCACCCTGCAACTCACAACTGGCACCCCACTGAAGCTAAGCAGGTGTGAGGTTGGTACCTGGATGGGAGACTTGGAAAAGCTAAGGTTGCTGCTGGAAGAGGTGTTAGTGGGGCCTG